>NW_009733468.1:64166-64370 GCF_000703405.1 Apaloderma vittatum
AATCTTTCTGCCATTCCTCCTAAGGAAAAGCCAGACTTTTCCCGAGTCTTTTCCCACACTCTGCTCAGACCCGTCAGACCGGGATCGCGCACCCCCCCCTCCCCAACTCGGCAAAAACACAACATTTCAGTTACGAGGCAAGACATCCCAGTACTTACGACTCGTCTAGATCCTCCACAAAACCCGCACCTGACGCCACCACAT
>NW_009733469.1:0-5883 GCF_000703405.1 Apaloderma vittatum
TAAGGTCCCTTCCAACCTAAGACTTTCTATGTTTTCACATGGTTTCACAAGATTTCACATGATTTCACAAGCTTATGAAGTTTGTTCTCTAAAAAAATTGTTTCTGCTGTAAACTGCTGGAACTAAGGAATCCTGCTACTTTACAATGATAGACTTTGTTTTATTTTAGAAATAGAGGGCATTCAAGGCAAGTTCCAGTACAAGATTTAGGTACTAAGCTAAAATAAGTTTGGACTGCTGAGGGGAAATTGTAATTGCAAAGTCCTGACTCACCTTGTGTGCTGGAGACACTTAATCTCTATAAACTCTTCAACATTTGATGTTAAATCTCTTCAGGTACCTATTAAGTCACTGCACGTGCCCAGAACTGTCCTATACTTGGCAGGCTTAAGCAGCTCAGCACTTAGATCATGTCTGAGCTCAGTTTAGATTGAGAAACTCAGAGGAGTGAAGTCTGAATCACTCCAAAACCTCAATGCAGTAAACACTCCCAGAGGCAGGACCACTCTCTTTGCACTCTACAAATTTAAAGTAAGTAATTTTTTAGACCACAGACAGAGAGGGTATGAGAAGCCTTTCTCATGCAGCAGGTTGCTTACCGGCACACTACTTAATGGAACCACTGAGCAGGTTGGGTTCCCAGTTTCAGTACTATCCCTTTTCTGAAAATGCTGTTCTGCGCCTTTCACCTTCAAAGCTCATGGCCTAGTCACCAAACAATAGTCTCCTGAAGCGTGGGAAGACAATCTGCATGTCTCATTTGAAGATGTGCCTAGGCAGATAAGAGTGCAGAATATGCTGGACCAGAGATGAAGCACAGGGAAAATTTGACTTTGTAGTCTGGTGGGTGGACTAACTTGGAAGACCTTGAACCTGGCTTATCCTTATAGAATTATTTTTTTATTTAATATGAAATATGTTTTACATTAAACCTTAGATTATTTTTTTGCTGTTACCTAGAACTTCTTGTACTTCAGGATCATGTGTTAGACTTCTTCCTTCCTCTCCTGCAGTCAGTAATATCATATCAGGAAATAATTTTACGGTTGATCGTAAAGCATAAAATAGAACTTGACTAACATTACAAATGTCCTAGGTATCTGTCCTAGCACATTATCTGATGTCAAAGGCTGTCCATTTACTACTGAGAATTTGACTCTTCAGAGAGAGTGCTCTAATTTGATTAGAATCATAGAATTATTAAGGCTAGAAAAGACCTCTAAGACCATGAGGTTCAACTGTCAGCCCACCACCATGACCATTAAATCATGTCCCGAAGTGCTGTGTCTACACATTTTTTGAACACCTCCAGTGATGGTCACACAACCACTTCCCTGGGCAGCCTGTTCCAATGCTTTGCCCCTCTTTCAGTAAAGAAATTTTTCATAATATCCAATCTAAACCTCCCCTGGTTTAGATTTATGAGCCCAGTTCCTCTCATCCTATTGCTAGTTACTTGAGAGAAGAGGCTGATCCCCACCTCGCCACAACCTCCTTTCAGGTAGTTGTAAGAGCGTGATAAGGCCTCCCCCCTAACCTCTTCTTCTCCAGGCTAAACAACCCCAGATCCCTTATCTGCTCCTCATACTACATGTTCCTGACACCCTTCACCAGCTTCGTTCCCCTTCTCTTGACAACACCTCAGTGTCCTTATCACAGGGAGAGGCCCAAAACTGAACACAGTACTCAAGCTGTGGCCACACCAGTGCCAAATACAGTGTCATGATCACCTCCCTGGTCCTGCTAGCTACATTGTTTCTGACACAAGCCAGGATGTCGCTGGCCTTCTTAGCCACCTGAGCACACTGATGACTCATGTTCAGCTGGCTGTCAACCAACACACCTAGATCCTTTTCCATTGGGAAGCTTTCCAGCCACTCTCTCCCAAGTCTGTAGTGTTGCCTGGGATTGCTGTGACTGAAGCGTGGGACATGGCTCTTGGCCTTGTTAAACCTCATACAACTGACCTCAGCCCATCAATCCAGCCTGTCCAGTTTCCTCTGTAGAGCCTTCCTACCCTCAGCTTCCTCCTGCTCAGCTTGGTGTTGTCTGTAAACTTACTGAGGGTACACTAAAACCCCACATCCACTTAAATTAAATAGTCAGCAAAGAAGTTCTCTAGATTCTCAGACTCTCTACATAAATACCTACATATGAAAACACAGGTTCAGCTGTAGATGAAGCACAAATAAGTGGATAAAACCAGAAATTAATGCTCTTAGCACTCTTAGATACAGTCCAAGTGATCTATAATTCACTGGAGCTTGGTTACAGTATACACTAATTATGTGCTTAATTCTAAAGCCTTTAATGAAGAAAAGCATTTCTTTAAAGATATCTAATTAGGCAAGGTATCTGTTCTGGTTTAGCCACACTTGACACCAGAATGGAAAATACAGAGAACAATAAATTTCTCTTCATGTTTCCCTGAACTAGGAAGCCTCTTGTCCTCTTGATTTTCCAATACAAATGAAAGCAGTTTTCCTGGTTTGAGCTAGGACTGAATCAATACTCTGTTTTTAATTTTCAGCTTCTCTTTTAAATGACTGTACTTGTTGAAGCTAACAAAAATTTTTTCAGACAGTATCTGCTACTAGAAACAGTAAGTAACACTCACAAATTAAGGGCCTTGGAAGTCTATGTACATGTAAATATGTGTATATCTGACAATAGCCACAGAGCTTTGACTATGCCTTTGTATCCCCAATCCTGACAACTGTTGGGAAGGCACAGAAATAATTCCCTTAGGACTGATACACTGGACTTTTTTCTTTTTTTATCAAGGAAAGAAAAGGTATTTATTCCTTCTAAAGAGTAAGTACAATCATCTGCCCTTCTGGAAATTCTCCATTGCTTTCAGACAGTCATAAAAAGAAGTCTGAGATGGCCTAGAAATGGGCCTATTAAATCAATTCAAACATATTCTTGACAAAATGGGTTTAATAATTACTGCATACTAGTGCTGCATTGCCTCTCCTAGACTTTTTTTTTAAGGTAAGACCTATGCAGACCACATCAAACCCAGTTATCTATATATTAGAAATTTCTTTTATTTCACCTGTAAGGAACTCAAAATGAGAACTTTCATAAGGTGACTTATATGCTAGTCCTTCTGGACTTATTTGAACATCTTTGCTCATCTTTCATACCTAGATGAGCTTTCCTTATTCTTCTACTATATCAGGGGAAACTGGTTTTTTAGGCAAAACAGTGACATTAGCAGCCACAGGCAACCAAGCTGTGAATGATATAACTGGAATTTCCTTTCCGTTCTCTGTCTTTATGGATTTTCTACACAGCTCTTCACAGGGAGAAGAGGGAGTTTGATCTTTCCTATTTTCTCAGCTCAGACCCCGAAACTACTGCCATAAATGGATCTTGTTGATAACTTGCTTGACACCTTAAAACATATGTTTTCAAGGTATCTGATGCACATGCAGTTAATTTACTTCTAATTCCAAGAATAAGAATCACAGAATCACAGAATGTTAGGGGCTGGAAGGGACCTCAAAAGATCATCTAGCCCAGCCTCCCTGCCAGAGCGGGATCATCTACAGTAGCTTGCACAGGAATGTGTCCAGGCAGATTTTGAAATTCTCCAGAGGAGACTCGACAGCCTTTCTGGGCCGCCTGTGCCAGTGCTCTGTCACACTCACAGTGAAAAAGTTTTTTCTAATAATGGTATGTAGTATACAGTATATTCACAGGCAAGGAATGACTTCTTTTTAAGAGATTCAGTGGGTTAGGACTGCCAAAGTATATAACGTAGAAGGTTATGACAGAAATGTATAAAGTCATTCATTCTATGGAGATGATGACTTGAATAGAATAATCTGTTTCAATACAGCAACCTGATAATTTAAACAAAAGACTGGACAAGCTGATTCGTTACAATAGACTCTTACAACATAGCTTGTCTTTGATGAAAATTTGTTCTTGGTTAAAAGTGACTTCATTTTGGAAAGCCAATTATATAATGGATAGCTTCAGATAATAAGCCTTTTAGGAGAGTATTTTATCATTGTGCTCTCAGCAGAGGTACACTACATGACTGTGTTCCTAGGAAGAACTATGTTAAAAAGTTAATGACAAAATTTTTAGATAGACTACTGATCCTGGTGAAGTTACAGGAAAGTTTCTTTCTTTTTAATAAGTCAGGGCTTTTTCTTAGCACATTATTACACAAATTTTAGGTACAAAATAATCTGAGTAAAATATCCAGTGTTACAGCTGTGTAATCACTGAGTCTTAAAAAGGAAACATAGAAAATTCACAGTATTTTGAAAGTTATATTCTATGACTCTGCTACTTAGCAAATAACACCAGTAAGTGCAGACTTATGACAAGTACCCTGTCTGTTTTTCCCATGCCATATGTCAATAGTGGAAATAACTGAGAAAAACATCATCCTCTTGTTTGATAGACATGTATTTTTAACTCTTTGTCAAAATTGCATAATTATTCAAGTAGCATAAACGTGCCAGACTTCAGATATAAAAGTAATTGGGAACCTAACAAATTGTATTGTTTGTTTAGCTAAAAGGAAAAGCGTTTATAGAAGAATCAGAAAATAAAATTCAGGTAAAGGAAAAGCTTTCTAACTTGCTCATACTTTACTTTTATGTTGCTGTAGGTGATACTGGAAAGGACACTAGAGGAATAAGTTGTTAATTATTTTCCATTTTAAGGATCTATTTTTATTTTTATAAAGATTTGTTGAATTTTAATTACCAGGCCTTGTATGATTTTCAAGAATTTAACAGCAGAGGTTATTTACTTCTCAGAAAAAAATGAGAAAAAAAAAATGTTGTTATGATGATGTTAAAAAAATAGTCATATACCTGAGAAGTGTTTCACTGTTTATAATTCTGTATTTTTGTTATCGACCTGGCCAAACCTTTACATGAATATGAAGGTCCTCTGAAAAATCTCTGATATATATTCAGCAGATATGTCTTAGTTTAATAACCAAAGATCTGTTATTTGAAAAAAACAATATTGACCATTGTCTTTACAGTCTTTGTTGCAACATCAATGAGCAAGGGAATGTTACTAAACTGCACAAATGACTTTGATGTCTTTTTCATAAAGACTGAAAATTTGACCTTAAATGATTAAGTATTTTTAATTTTATATGTAATTTGAAAGCTTTTAGCTTTCTTTACCTGTAGCTTTCAAGTAATGACATGAGTTAGGATTCAAAGTTAGGATACCATGAAGTTATCCTTTGGTTATTAAAAAATACTACTACTAATGCTCTTCTTAGGAGATAAGTTGTGCAAAAATGTATCATTTCAACAGCTACCCTGTAGGGGAATTCCTTGCAGAACAAGGACACAGTATACCCCTAGAAAATTTGGACAATCAAACTTGGACCTTAAACAATGCTCTGTTCATAGAGTCGCCTTGAAGCTTAAAAAGAGGTAACAAAGTTGTATCTGGAAGAACTCTGCAAAACGTACATCAGGATGTTCTGACTGCAGCAAGGGCATCTAACACCTGCAAGGATTGATAACGATAATCAAAGACTAAGTTACTGTAGCTTGTGCTTGGCATGTGAACACAAAGCATATTGTATTAACAGTATGTATATTGGGCTAATTGGAGCAATAAAGTTGGAACGGCATGTAACCGCATCGGTGTGATTGTTGTTACCCGGCAGCTCTCCGAAAAGGGACCCTCTTCACTACGCCGCTGCATTTGCTTGAAGAATCTTACCGTACCCAATAAGACCACAAAAGGGAAAAAGTGTAAATTGTAGGTGTTGAAAGGAGGGCCTGATAGAATTGTACTAGATAAATGCCTTTTAACAAGCAGTAGCAATGAATTATGTAACAGTTGCTTTGTGAGACGGATATGTATGCACATTGCAATGCTTTCAGC
>NW_009733469.1:5920-6336 GCF_000703405.1 Apaloderma vittatum
GAGATAAACAGGCACAGGTTGCCTCAAGACTGCAGACTTCGCATGTCAGCAAGAACAAGGTAGTTCAGGCTAGAGTTCACCAAAAGAACATGGTGATGAAGAGAAGGGTGGAGTAAATGACCATCAGATATCTCTGAAGCCCACCAAGAGACTATAATGCACATGCAGGCGTGGGTAGTAATCTATGATAATTTCTCAGAAATTAATGAATATATTAATAAAACCCTCAGAAATATTGTGAATATATATGTATAACCTGCACATAAGCTATGCATCTGACTCTCATCGTCATCATGGCTGGGCTTCGTGAACAAAGATGTGGGAAGGGCTCTACCCACACTTCCTACAAGTGTGCTGATGGCTAAAAAGGCCGACGTGGGACAGACAAGTCTGGCTGCAAAAGGCACAGCAGAAAG
>NW_009733470.1:0-13758 GCF_000703405.1 Apaloderma vittatum
GTGGCAATCAAATAATAATAATAAGCAGGAGCCTGAACACCAGCCTAAACGCAGAACAGAGCCAAGATCTCCCCAGAGCAAGAGACGGCTGAAGGGCACGGCGGTACAGTAAGTTGTTGACCATCGCCCAGTTTCCAAACCCCCTCCGTGACTGACATTAGCGGTAGCCTGTGCAGCCCCAGCCTGCCAAGGGACCCACGGACTGAGCATCCTCAGCTGCCTTGGATTTTAGAGAGCTGAAGGTTGCTCATCCCTTGTGGGGGCTCTGCAGGGGGCCAGGCAGGGCTGACAGCCAAGTGTTTCTGCAGAGGGCTGAGGGACACCCCAGGCAGCACCACACAAGAGGTCAAAGCAACCTCTTTGCCCACCTTCCTTATCAATTGAGTTTGAGTTTTCTTCTTTTTTTTTTTTATGCTGCATGTATTGTCTATTAGCAGGTTGAACATATTATATGTAATAATTGTATACATCATAAGTCTAAATGTTACCACCATCAGTATTTTTCCCCAAAGTTTCATGTTCACCAACAGAAAAGAAGTCACTACTGTGCTACGAGCACAAGGCACAGACGTGGTCAGGTACAGATGACGACTCTTAAAATGGAGGACTGATTGAAGACTTAACTGGTACTCTTGTGGAAGCTTAAGTGCACTCAGTTCCATCCTTGTTCTCCAGCTTTCCTTGACCAGTATCATGCTGCATTTCATGAGCATTCAGTGTGGTTCTATATTATTAAAGCTGGTTGTTGCTCAGCTTTATTTTTAAATGGTTGGTCATCTGAAACTCATCTATATAATAATCAGAAAACCTTTTAGCTTTAAGAAATGACCACATTGTTGAAGAACTGTCTAGGATTACAGGAAGAGGACACTAATATTCCTCTATGTAACAATACCACATGAATTAGTTACATGATCGTTAATATTATTTTTCATGTTAATACTATGTGTGCGTGCACACACACAAGACAGTGAACGGAAGACACCTGCATTTGGAGCTCTTACGTGCTTCACTTTAAATGCAAGTTATCATAGATAACAGGTGTGTTTCTTGTTGCACAAATATTTATTCTGTCAAGTCTCAAACTCATCAGAACATATCCAAATGTACCCAGAACATGACAGTTTTCAAGGGCAATGAAGAAATGTCTAACTATTTCTTTGCTTCCCTCAGCCTAAACGTTTACTTTCCAAGCTGTGAGCCTGGGATGATTCCTTGAGGAAGGATGGGTAGAAAATACACAATACTTCTTGAAGCAGGCAGAGAGCCTTGAGGGAAATACAAAACGCTTCACGGTGCAACAGATAACATCAGAAACGTGGCTTCCCTTTACTGAAGATTCCACTGAGGCAAATGGTATTCTTATCCCCCATCCTTCCACCAGCTGAAAAACAGTGAGAATACAGATGCTGTCACAAGGAAACATGAGGGACTTGATCCTGCCTTGACCCCTGGTAATTAATGACAGTTTTCAGACTTTTTTATTTTTACTTTTAAAATATTTTTTAAGGTTGCAGTAGGAGTAGTTGCACACCTTGTTTTCATCTCTGTTAAAAATACCTGATGTAAGCAACCAAGAAACAAAATTCTTATTAATAAGTTAGATCCCTTGTGTCTGTGCTTCAAACAGGCAGTGCCGCTGTGTGTGGAAAGAAAGCTAATGGTAGAGGCTGTACGTCCAAGTACAGCTTAAAAGTTTAGTTTTTGTTTTGATTTCAAACCTTTGATTTTTGCCATTTGTTCTATGTGACCTTTCTTGCAGTTGGAAATTACTGGGGCAAATGCTATGGTCTTTCATCCTCAAGTTGTTGTAGGAGAGGGTGGTAAGTGTCTTGTTAAAGTGGATTATGTCATCAATGGATTCCCCTGCTGGAAAGCCTTTCAGATGATGGAGTAAGTCCTGACAGAAAGAAGTATATGGATATTTAATTTAAAAAAAATCCTGGAATAGCAGAGGAACACTTACAACTTTCTGCATCCCATTCAAATTAAATGATTTAATGATATTTATCATAGTGATACACACACTATCGCATGGCACCGATGAAAATACTGGGTAAAAAACACTTCCTCTTTAATATCTTAAATACATAATATGAGGAAGATACTTCCTCTATCTCCTCAATAGTATTTTTTTTCAGGAAAAAGCTCTGACTCCAGTTGAAATGGGATCAAGATATTTAGTTTAATAACTGTAGTAAAAACACATAATCTGCAAAATGTATGTGACAATGCATCCTGAATCAAGCTAGAATTCAATTTTTAATATTAAAATCTTTGTACCAGGAAAAAAAAAATAGAGAAGCTTCACAAAATACATTGGCTTGTGGTGTAGGGGCTGCTTTTTGACATGTGTGGGTTTTTTTATTTGTTGTGAGTTTTGTTGGTTTCTGGTTTCTTTTTATTAGTGGTTGGTGGGGTTGTCTTCTTTGATTTGGTTGGTTGGTTCTTTCTAATAATTTGTTGCATTCATGTTTTGTTGCATTCATGTTTTTAAAAAAATAAATGACTGTTGGGGGTGGGGGGGAAATTAACTTCTGCTTGGAAGAGGACCTGGAGTTTTTCTTTCATATTACTTTGCTTTCACAAGAAGGATAAAAAGAAAAAAAAACCCCAGTGTGACTTCTCATTCATATACAGACAGGAAATATCTGTCTATCATCTAAAAAAATGTGAGGCATAATGGAATTCAAGCGTCTTTTCACCCTTTTATATTTCTGTGAAAACAGTTGTTGATTATCATATAATTCTTTGTTCCTCAGCATTACAAAGCAATGCAATAAAGCGTTTGCTCAAAACAGAGAATTTAAGACCTTACTGCTTAAAGATATTCAGTGGAAATTACTCCACACAAGCTCTTAAGGGGCAACTCAAACATGACACAGACTTACAAGGGCTGCTGCTCATGTAAATGTTCAGCATCATCTCATTTAAATAACAACGCAAAAGTCAGGAACTTGAAAGGTGTGGGGAGGAGAGTGAAGGGAAGCACCCCTGGAAAAGAAACCACCATGTTATTTCCTTATATTTAGATTTCGTTCCATCAGATCACCTAGCAATGAGATGTTTCCTTCAAAGTATCAGTAGCTGATTTCAGTTCTTAATACACAATTCGGAGCCTAATCCAAAACTATTTGAGGTTAATGAGTCCAGAGTGAATTACTTGATCAAGATAAATGACTTACTGCAAGCTACTATTGCTTACAGGGATTACCACTAGTGTTCCCCTTCAGAGAAGTATTAATAATATGAAATTAATAACTGTTCCAAAAGTTGCTAAAGCAAGTTTACAGAATAGTGGTATAACCTACCATTATTCTATTAAAGCTTTAAATAAATTCTATCGTGTTTTCTCAGGCAATACCCAAATGCTCTACCTAGTTCGTACCTTTCGCTCAAATTGTATGAAGGATTATTCCTAAATTTAATTTGCTTTGAAAGGCTAGAATTCACATTCCATAAACTAAGGAGAAACAGGAAGACCTAAGATAAGTCCAGAACATTTCTGACTAATATATGCACTGTTATCAGTTCACTAGCCCAGTAGAGAGACATAATTACCTTTAGAACATAGGTTCTTATCACCATCTGTGCAATAAGAGAAGAAAGAAATGCATTGATTTTGACTAAATTTACTTTTGCTTTTGCATAACCAAGGGAATTCCATTTCCAGCCCATGGACTTTCAAATAGAAACAAAGGTTTAACCCAACAGCAGCACTGGGCTTCCTTTCCCCATCCTAAAATTACTCCATTTAGTAAAATGAAACTTAACTGGTTTTCTGAGCTCCCTTCGCATTCTAGAGATTTACAAATATAAAAGAACCCACCACCAACTAGTAATTGTGTACCTTATGCACTAATAATATTGTGGAGTTCATAAAAATAACAACACATTATCAAGTTTTATTGTTCCTTGGGTATTGCAGTTTTGGTTAGTTGCTGTCAGGTTGACTATAAGAAAAATAAGTATTTCTTTTGTACATCAGATATTAAGATCAAGACAAAAGAAAGTTATATCAAGCTAGGCAATCAACCATTTTTTGTACATTAATGTTCTAGACAGAGTTTGGAAAGATAATATTTTGCTTTTAGCTTTCAATATGCCTTCTGAATATAGCTAACTGGATCGGTTTCGGTAGCTGTGCAAATACTGTTTGCTCTACCTCAAGTGCCCTCTAGTGTGCAGTAATTAAGCAGGTTAAAATAATTTTTCCTTTCTTCATAACAGCCACTCTTCCAAATCCCAAAGTACAGTGTAATACTGCTTTTCTTCTCAGAAGAAAGGGAAATTCAGTGTTCACTGCATTAATTGTGTGGATATAAATGAATTATCTCCTCTATGTAAAATCAAAACACTCCCTTTACAGTAAAGTTTTTATTCTCAGAGGTATTATTTAAATAAAGCCCAGTAATTCTTCTGGACATTGTGCAAATGTTGAGATACAAACAGTTTTCAGTGTTATCAGAATCAAAACAACAGTCTTCTCTATCTGCAAAAGGAAATTAACATACTCATCAGCAAAACATGACCTTAGAACAAGATTTAACAACAAAACCTAATTATGCTTCTAGAGTTTTGTTGCCTGGTTGTGGGATGTTTGTTGTGTTTTGGATTTTTTTAAACGCATTTTTTGAAGTGCTGGGCAGCACTGGTAATCCTAGCTTTGAAAGTTATTTTTAGCTATTCTAGGCAAACACAAATACCCTCTAAGAATACACACTAATTTGTGAAAAATGGAACTAGTTGTACATATCCCATTCTTTATCAGCAAGGAATTGAATAAGGTCATAATGAAAGTACTTTCTGTCAGTTTTGAAAATAAGTCTACATGAATATAAATTAAAAAACTGCAGCACACATGAATATAAATAAAAAAAATACTGAGGCACACATGTAACAAGTTCTGTTTGTTCTCATCTGTCATTCCGTTACACTGATGTGCTTGGTCTAAATTCTGACATTCTATGCCTGGACAAGTTGTGTCATGTCTGTCAGTGGAAGGAAGTTCTGTAAAACGCTGCTCTTTGGCTGCAGGAGGCAATGTGTGGAGCCAAGCAGTTATAACTGCCTAACTGCTACATCAGCAGGACAGAAGGTGGCTGCCTGACAACAGATAAATAAGGAAGGGAGGATGGAAGAGAGATGATGTTGGGACACAATAGTCTGGAGAGGTGCAGCACCAAGAACAAAGAATAAAAATGTCAGTAAATGTACCAACAAGAGGTAGATGTTTAACTTGCTTAATCATATTTCTCAGGGGCTCCCCCGTATTTAAAACACAGAAGTAACACTTGAGTTACCCATCTGACTTTCTCCACTGCACAAGTAAGGTAATTTGGGGGGGAACCATTCAAGACTTTTTCCCGTTCCTCACTTCATTTTGGTCTGACTTCAGAGCCAAGTACTCACTTTCAAATAGAATTTATCATAAAATTCCATGGTAATAGCAAGCTTAAGCATACTCTAAATAAACCAGATTTTTAATGGATTTCTAACTCAGCTGAGGTAAGAGGGATGGGTGGATCCCAGGAGAGAGAAGAAATGCTTGCATGTACTACGGATATGCTACAAGGTGAGAGAATTGAATCTTTTATGAGTTGTAAAATCAGTAGGGCTTCCTATAAGTGGAGTCATCACCGCTGTTTCTGAGCTAGGGCTGTGGTTGTAGGGTTGTGGTTTCCAAGTGAGGTGCTGAGAGAAGCAAACAGGATTTTTTCCCATCTGCTAGCTTAGGTTTTCCCCTGCTTAGTATGTTGGCTCTTTTGAATGTTATTTTTTGTACCTTAATTATTCCTCATGCATTCCTAACACAGTTTTAGCATACATGAGGCTAACAGAATAGAAAGCTAAACATGACAGAATGCCAATACAGAGATTTCTAACGCTTTAACAGCCTGTTTTCACCTATCTCAATAGCCACACAGCACACAGGCAATGTGATGGCAGTAATGCAATGACTGGATTTATTCCAGAAACAATACCAGAAAAGACACTCATACTTCAGAGCAAGTACTGGCCTAATGTACATGTTAGTAGGGGCTAGATATGTCTTGGTGATGATTTGGGAAAATAAACTAGCAGATTTAAGTAAATTTACCCATACTATGTTCAGCCCTCATCACTACAGTGCAGTGATGTGGGTTAACTGTCATTAGAGCAGTAGCAAAGTACACCTGCTACGGATACTAGCATAACATAACGAAAGGAAAAAGCTCTTCAGTAGCTTTCAGTTTTGAGCAAGAAGTCTTATTTAGCCCAGCTCTTCATGAAGGTGCATTCCTTAACTACAACAGAAATAGCATATCTTAGGTCCATGTGAAGGTGGCAATGACAGCAGGTAAACTAAAGGTAGCTGTGCTTACTATTAGAAGTAAGAGTAGCACAGGTCTCAGGTTTCAGCATGTACCACCTGAAGGAACTCCCAGAAAGGCAGCTTTGCATACCCCATAACTCAAATCTAATAGCAACACAAGCTGAAATTTAGCTGCTAGTCCAAATTTTATTTGTTTCTCTGTTATGAACACAGTGTACAGATTAGGAGTATATGCTTGTTTCAAAGTTCATTTCTCCAGAGATTTCTGGTTTGTTTCTTTATTTAGTTAAGGAGGTAAGTCAACATATTGCCCATAAAGTGGTTTTTTTTCAGCAACTGCTGACATCATAGTTTGGCAGACTGATTTAAAACAAACAAACAAACAAAAAAAACCAGACAGGTAATGCTATGGTAAAATAAAACACTCATTTTTCCTAAAATTATTTCTAGTGCATATGGAAAAAATATTGCTAGTGAATGAGAATATAAAATGTTTAAATCCCCAGGACTTCATCCTGAAGTACTTTTCCTTTTCAATAAGTACCTAAAAAAAAGAGAATATGTAGAATAAGAATCATTTCACTGAAAAGAACTAGTTTTAATGCCAGTAATTTAGCGAATCAAGTAAATACCTCCTGAAATTGGTATTATACATTCATTTAAGAACTTTAGTAGGTGGCATTTGTTGTTAAACAGTAGTAAAATGAAGTGATTTAAGTATGAGACTGATTTGTTGGAAATAATGCCCCCCAAAGGCAACAACATGAAACTGATGTGGCTAATGTTGATCCTCAGCTTCTGTGCAAGCACTCTAAAGGAAAGAGACAGTGTTCTACATGAATTACTCAAGTCAAATAAGCCAACTGTGGTATAACTGAAGGAAATAGTGCAGCCCAATTCACTTCTCTGCTAATTTTGCTAATTCCATTTTAACACTGGAGTAACACTGTGGTAAAAGACAACCCATACTTTTATTTAAATTAAAATCTCTAATATTCATCAAATATTTATAAGAATATATAACAAATAATTGTGGCAAACATTGCATAATAAAGATGAACGGAAAATTAACCTTGTGAATTTTTAAGCTGAAGAATAAAGACCATTACATTAATAAGACTTAATTACATCATTAAATATTTAAAATTATGTCCTCTAATAAATGTTTTTATTTAACATATTTCTTTTATATGTATTACTTTAGTAAAATGCCTTTAAGATATGAACAAAAACCCAACAGAGCTCTTTTTTTGATAGTCATGCAATTACAGAACAAGCAAGAAGGAAGCTATATGTTACCTTTTCAACTCAAGGTCACCTTTCAGGACAGAACAATCTGTACTTCCACAAGCCTCAAGGCCCTGCCTGGAAGGGCTGGTGAGGGTCTGCAGCTCTGCCAAGTGTTTTTCTTCAATTATTTTTCTCTTTTTCTAGGGCTAGGTTTAGCTCTATCTGTGTTAATGAACTAAGATAAGCTAGCACAAATAAAGCTCATCGCTGTCCATGTTTCTAGCATTCCATTTAACATCTAACCCAATTAAAAAAGGTATAAAGGACAGGTTGGTCAAAGATCAGCTTCTAGCCTACACTGCTGTGGGCAGGCTTGTACACTTGTGCCCTGTCAGTGATGGGAACAGCTGTAAACTATCAGGAAGCCATCACGGAAGTTAACACCTTGCAAACAAGAGAAAGGCTACCCAGGAATACAACCCACTGCATCATCCCTGCATCAGTCAGAAATTATTTTCTTTACACTAATTTATTCAGCTCATCTATCTCTCTTTTTACTATTATTCTACAAAGAGAAATTCAAGGAAGAGTTACATCAAGAAGCAGACTCAAACCAAGTGTCAGGTGACAGGTTATGTCAGGTGACATAACCACAAGGTTATGGTCCTACCAGAAAGAAATGTCTGTCTCTAGCACTCCTCCAAGTTTTTTAATGTCCCTTATAATCATGGCACTTCACAGTAACACTTACATCTCTTCAGTGCACTCCAGTTGTTCTTTCTGCCTTGGCTGTACACATAAACCACACACTCAGGTAGCCTGCATGTCTCAGCTTTCCACTGAAAAACTGTGCACTACATGCACGTGCACAAACACTGATTAAAATCAAATGACAAACACTAACAAATCAAATCTAACTCATCAGCATTTCAGATTTATCAGAGGCTACAGTTTAATGACACTTTAGTGGAAATTCTCTTCATTTACAAGCACACAAATATGAGGTCCTATCTGTAGCTATTGTGCTTTTTCCAGTTAAGCCATTCTTTCTGTTTACCACAGTAATACTTATTCTAATTTAATCCCCACACCATTTTTGTTTATTTTTGCAATATTCTTTTGGCTTGTCTTCTGTAGATTGTGTATTTTGTTGCTATGATTGTCTTCCCACTATCCCTCACTATTTCCCTCTCATCTATCTGTCATCACCCATACTGTAATTACAGAAGTGTTATTTGCTGACAGACAGATGCATAGGGTTTCTGGCAGGAGTACTGCCATTATGCAGTGCAAATACTGTGCAGAATGTTAAAGAATTATATGAATCAAATCTTAGTGAAACAGTATTCTTAAGAGTTATCAAAAAGATTGAACTAAGTCTGTTTGCTTGTTTACATATTGGACAACAGATCTAGAACTAGACAACATTTACATTTGGCACTTAAGAGTTCACTGAATATATATTCTTCTAATTAACATGCATGATGCTGCAAACAAATGAGAATAAACACATATTTCCATTATGTATAGTTGCCACTCACAGTGTTACAGTGTTCTTTTCAGTGAACAAGTAAAACAATGTTACAAAGCAAACAAGCACTGAGCTTTTTACTTCAGTACCTGCCTAATAACCTCCTGGAAATAAGGTATGACATTATTTGGAGAAGTTATCAAGCGAAAAAAAAAACCAAAAAGGCTAGTTTCCCAGCTGTGTCATGTCCTACCACTTAATTTAACTAAGGCTTAAGAGTCAACAGAAATAACATGTAAGCTTCCACTAGTGTTGTTTTACTTTGCCTTAAAGTTCCCACAAATAAAGCATCTATTTCTAACTGACAAGGTTCAGAAAAGTGAAAAGTGACACAATGCTTAATCTGCAGGACAAATAAGGAATAAAATACATACTATAAGCCCAAACAGATCACCACTGAAGCGCAAGGTAAAGCAGTCCTCTCAGGCACACGTACAAACCAGCACGGTTAGTGAATGCTGGAAATTCCCTGACAAGTGCATATCAGCTGTGTCATCGCTAAAAATGCACCTAGGTGGGTATTTCTATGACACACAGTAGCATGCATGGTCTAAAAGGGTCCACCACCATATCCTCCTTCCACATCAGTTAGTGACAAAGAAAATAGGAAGATACTGCCAGCAGTGGCAGGAACACTGGAACCACTGAGCTAAAAATGCTTTGCCGTGGTAGCTTTGCCTCTCCTTTCCACTTCAGCTTAAGCAGACCATTCTCAGCAGCACAACACAAATGCTCTCCTCCCAAGTGCTTGCCCCAGAGCTGATAAATGTATGGGCATGTGTAGGGGTCAATGTGCATATCTGCTTATATAGACTGCTTATATCATAAGGGTTCACAAATGCTCAGCACATCGTAAGATCTCTTCTGAAAGGTCAGCAACTTCTGTCATTGAGAGTAAGACAGAATTTATCATTTGCTGTATATAATTCAGCTCAGACATGTTTAGACAAGTATATGGTCTTCTCACAAAGCAATCTGTTCAAGTGCCTTCAGACAGACTTGTAGTCTCCACACCACAGTTCACTGCACACCCTTACCCTGAGTTGTCTCATATATAATTTAGATGTTTAATGCAAAGTAAAGCTAATGTTAACAATGCATATTTTTGAAGACTGACAGTATAATGCTTTATTTCCTAAAGGAATAACTGGAGTGATCCATAAGCAAATATAAACTCAAGTAACACCATCTGAACAGATATAAATTGTGCTCATCTTTGAGAAATCTTAGAGTGCATGCATCCCTTCCTCCTTCTAAATAGGCAAAGTGCTATTTGCTGGGTAGTTTTCTTTCAGATAAGGTATTAAAAGCTCCAGTGCACTCTATTCTGTATTGGTATTAACGATATCTTTGGAACTGTAATGTCTTTGATATGTATTGTGTGCTGCTCACTGATGGCTCTTTCTAGCCTAGAAAGGTACTTTGTTTTAGCAGGTTTGTGTGGGCTGAGAGCGGAAGCCACAAGAATATTTTGAAGCTGAGGATTTTAAATTAATATAAAGTATCATATCATTAAAGTTGAGATAGTAATACCCTCTAAAGTCACACTAAACTTTCTTTGTCCATGCAGGAAATTATTAGATATTATCCTATCTTAGTTCTGGATATTCTTTATTGCTATTCAGTCTCATAGGCAGTGGATAAGAATCCACACAGGCAAGAGCAGGAACAGAGTCATTCTCTTCATGCACATTCTCTTGCATACTTGCTGCAAGGGCCCCCAAATTCTTTTATAAATGCTTAAAATGGTAATTATGTGACTAATATCTTCATTATCAGAAAGTGGTACCATTCACATACAACAAATGATGATGATACTAACATTAACACTGAAAAAAGGATTTAGGAAAGGGGAATTATTTATCAAAGGAAAAAAGATTAAGTTAATTTGTGGCACATCTTTTTCTTAACCTATATTATCACCTGCTGTCTATAGTAAACATACATTAAGTAAACAATAGCTTGCAAAATGATTCCAGATTTTCTTGTCTATTTCTTTTACCATACTAGTAATACTTACAATTTTGTGTAAGAGAAGATTCATATTCTAAGATCTTAATTATGCCATTTGAAGTGTGAGCAGCAGTTAAGAGCATAAAAAGTTGGAGACAAAAAAAATTTTACTGGGCTAAGAAATCAGAGGGTTGTTAGAAACCTAAAGCTATGAACAACTCAGCTGGTTAGTGATCAATGCAATTTCTAGTAGAGAGCTGTTTACTCTGCAGAACCATTTCTGCACTAGCATTGAGCATCCGTCATCTCAGCAGCCTCAGAGAGGAAAGGGACTGTGCGCTGCTGGCTGAGCTCCTCCATCTCAGGAGCAACCGCCTGAGGTCACATTCGAGAAACACCAGCAGGGCAACACAGGAAACAATTGGTGCTGCTGCCCATGCTGAACCTGTTCTATGAATAGACAACTTCATTCTCTAGGCTTGTCAATCTGTCACCAAGGAAAAAAAAAAACAGAAAGGAAAATTAAAATGTTATGATGTTATCTGCTCCCAAAAATAGGATTTCAGTCATCCCAGAAAAGTGCTGTGCCTGGATGTTTTCACTCAGGTTCTGCAGTCTGCTGACATCTCCCTACTGTCACCAGTACTGACCTTCCTTTTGGGACTGCTAAAGGTCACAGAGCATCAGGGAGATGGAGGGATACCTCCATTTAAATGACCACAAGAAAATATCTTCAGGATTAATGTGAAGTAGAAATAATTGAAATAATCTTTTTATGTTTCTTTTTGCTGTTGTTGACAACACTGAAACAAGTAGTGCCTTTCATTATTCAGCACTGTCTCAAGTCTATCAGAGACCAAAGGTTAGTTCCCAAAAAACGATGCTGCTGACTGGTTCATTCAGGTAGCCTTATTTCTTACACTTCTGAGCTAACATGGAAAACAAAAGATCATAGATTGCAAGAGCAGAAAAGACTAGTGGAAAACAATCTAAAGGAAAAACAACCAGTAAGTCTCAAGAATCATCCTCAAGAAGGAAGAGAAATTAGCCAATGCCACTACCCACTTTACTTGGAAAGACAGAATTCAATGACATCACTATAAACGGGAAGAAAATCCTCTGGTATGAAAATCAAGTAAGAGACTAATTCAGTTCTCAGGGCAAAGTCGAGGATAGTGATGGGAAGTCTGACCCTGTAAGGTGCCAAATGCCATGTAGTAGCTTAGAAGCACAGAGTGTTCAGCAGTTTGGGGGGTCAAGCCTTTGGCATTCTGGCATTTGAGATTCAGTCTCTCTATAGATTAGGATTGATCTCCTCTGTCTCTGGATAAAAAAAAATAAAAAAATAAACTGTAACCTTGAAATTGTCATCCAAACCTGGAGTCCAGCCAAAACAGCAGAGACAGAATCCCCTTGAGAAGCAGAACAGCAACCCCAGAGGTCACTATTGATGCATTAGACAGAAACAGTGGATTTTGATACAGCAAGGACTTACGTAATTTCATTTTTATTCAAAAACTAAAAGGGTAATAATTTTTTCTCCCCTGAAACACAGAATTGCATCCATCTCCATTTAAACAAAGGAACTTAGAAGGTTTCTTAAATATCCTTTTTGAATTTAAAAATACACAAAGGCATGTTTGAAAGCAGTGCAGTTCTAGAAGACAATGTTCTTACTCCACGGCAATAGTACACTGTTTTGTTACCCTTTTTGCTGTTTCAGGGAACAGAAGAAGGTTGCCAGCAGCTTCAAAGCTCTACAGGGGAAGTAAGACATACTGAAGCAAGGAATGGCACCAGTCAACTCTCCAGAAGGAGGGATAACAAGTGGTCAAGCTTTTATGATCCATGGCAAAACAAATGAGTTTTGATTCTAGAGTGGCTTTTTGCTTTAGGTGAGGTAATATTCTGAGTTCAAATGAATAAAGAACTCAAGCATGCCTTAGGTTCAATTTCCTCAAAAGCCTAAAACTCTACTTCACATTCACTGAAACCGAGGAAAGCAAGGACCACAGAATGATACTTCAAATGTTTATGCGTAAATATAACTCATGGCAATGCATTCATTGCATATAATTTCCTTACTTTTAATAGGGCAACACCTAGCAGACACCAAACAAATGTGCAACTACACAGAAGGATGCATCTTAAATTCCCAGTGGTTAACCAAATTTAAAATTCCAGATATTTAAACTTCAGATCTGCAGAATATCAGTCTATAAATAAATAAATAAATAAGTAAATGGGAAAGGTTGCAATAGGGTACATTACATGTAAAAACAACTGCAGAAGAAAAAAAAAGGTAAAGGGAGGTCCTCAGATTCAGTCAAGGGAGAAATTCAATACAACAAAGTGCTGGGTCCTACACTTTCGTCACAACAGCCCCCTGCAGCGCTGCCGCCTGGGGCAGGAGTGGCTGGAGAGTGGCCGGCAGAGGGATCTGGGAGTGCTGGATGACAACCAGCTGAACACAAGCTAGCAGTGCCCAGGTGGCCCGGAAGGCCACTGGCATCCTGGCTTGTATCAGGAACAGTGTGGCCAGCTGGAGCAGGGATGTGATTCTGCCCCTGTGCTCAGCCCTGGTGAGGCCTCCCCTCGAGCCCTGTGTCCAGGTCTGGGCCCCTCACTGCAAGAAAGATCTGGAGGGGCTGGAGTGGGTCCAAAGGAGAGCCACGAGGCTGGGGAAGGGACTGGAGGGAAAGTCCTGTGAGGAGAGGCTGAGGGGGGC
>NW_009733470.1:13789-97214 GCF_000703405.1 Apaloderma vittatum
GGAGGAAACTCAGGGGGGACCTTTTCATTCCCTACAGCTCCCTGAAGGCAGGGTGCAGTCAGGTGGGGTCGGGCTCTTCTCCTGGGCAACCAGTGACAGGACAAGAGGGCCACGGCCTGAAACTGTGTCAGGGAGGTTCAGGTTGGGTCTCAAGCAGCCCTTCCTCACGGAGAGGGTGCTCAGGCACTGGGATGCACTGCCCAGGGAAGTGGTGGAGTCACCGTCCCTGGAGGTGTTTAAGGAGAGGCTGGATGTGGCACTTAGTGCCATTGTGATGGTGTTGGGTCATAGGCTGGACTTGATCTCAGAGGTCTTTTCCAGACTCAACAATTCTGTGATTCTGTACTGTAGAAATAAACAGAGAAGTGTTTTGAAGTAAAGTGCAAGGAATTTGATTGCTCTATCAGTGACTACATTGGTTACACAGTACACCTACCAGTATTGCATTTTATTATCTAATATTTATCATTTTTGACGGTCACAGGTGTTCCTCCTTCAGAAAGATTTTAGCAAATGCCCCTAACTGTGTGACATCTGGATACTGTCATCACACTAACAAGAGGTAACTTTTGCCACTAGGCTCTGCTCTGGCAGATGTGTTTTTACTGCCACTGTTCATTTCCTTCCCTGTTAAAATGCAAAACATTAGCTTTTACTTACAAATAGACATAGCTTGTTCTTTTCTACACCATGAAGTTAGTCAGATCCTTGTGTACTCTGAGTCCAACCAAAAATAAATGTTAAATAGAAAAAAGCTTTTCTTTCAAGTATACTGCATCAGATTCTCAAGTAATATAAATTAAAGGCTGTGGACCTATTGTGATTGACACTTTTTGTTAAGTATCCTTAGCATGTTTTCCATGTTAAGACTGTTTAACAAAAATAAAAAACAACTCAGGAAGGAAAAGGAAAGTTTTCTGTCAACCTGCAGATATAAAAAGCTGTTTTGAGGTGGGGCAGAGTCAAGCCAAAAGTATTTTGCAGAAAATTTTTCATTAAAACCTCAAAAATATCTTCAGAAACTCATTGTTTCCAGAAACCTACATGCAGCTGAGTAAAATGAATATATTGTTAAGTCCTGAAGAATAGCAGTTTCATTCAGCTGCTCAGGCACTCCTAAGGGCCTGTGGAGACATGCCCTGGGGACCTTATGTCTTCCTTTGGCCAGGAATGACCCTTTGCCAGCTGGCTTTTTATGATGTCACTGGCACAGGACATTAGACTTCATGATTTCATTAGGATTTAATCTCCACAATAATCTAACACTAAGATCCCTGACCTCAGATCCAAGCTGCCTCACGGCTAGCTGTCTGCAGAACACAGCAGATCAAAGAGAAGTTACTCAGCCGACAGCTCAGAAATCAGATGCTCGCTGTGGTTCAGCGAGTCCTGTGGAACACCGTGTAGGTCTGCAAGATTGCCTCGTTGCTGAAAATCTTTTTCCTGATGAAATCATCTTCACTGGGATGAGGCTACGATTGAAGACATCTAAAAATTTTTTGCAGGAGTTTTTCCCAATTTATACTTTATTATTATTCCTTGCAAAAGAAAACAAAAGCATACTGACAATCTAAAAAGCTATACCAAAATCATGCTTAGTTAAGCAATTATCCATATTAGATGACTGACATTTGTAATATGTACTATGTTTTACTATTAACTGTCAGAAAAAGACAATAGAATCAACAAGTCTGATTTACGTACAATCCACCAGAGATATCCGCAATCCAAAGTGAATGAAGAGCAAGGGTATTATGAAGTCAGAAGAAAATTACAGGATAATGGTTAACTAAATAAAATACTGCAGTCTGTACATTACTAAAAAATGGACCTAAAATTGCATCCAGACATTTCTGAAAGTGTGACTATCAAGGATTCAACAAAAGACCACAGGTCTCAAAAAATCCAATTTTATATAACATATTAATATCAATCCACATCAGATTAGACAACCTAGACTGACAGGGATATAAATTCTATTCTCTGATCTGAGGGGGTTTTTGCATATTAAACTACATAAAGCATTCTATACTTACGCCCATTTCTACAGGAAATTAAACCCTGCAATTACCACTTGCCTAAAAGCATCAATGTTAAAAATTAAATGCTTTGAATAATGGCCAGAATGCATTTCAGCCATATTTCAAACTTTTAGAAAATAATTCATTTTTGACAGACCATCTGACAAGTTCACAACATTTGATCATGGCTTATGTTATGTATCATCAGCATTCCTTTGTTCATCAAAACCCAGGGCTGTTTAAGATGTGGAAGAAGTTTGGCATGTTATGTGGGCCATTTATGGAAATCAAGAATGTGATTTAACATTAATATACATAAAAATGACTAGAAATTAAGGACCACAAATCCAGATCAGTTTGTGGCTTTTTAAATTCTATTGTGTAATTCAAAGCATTCTCTCAGTGAGGGACAGAAAAATTCAGGTGGAAAAAATATAATTACAAAATATAAATCTAGCTGAGTTGAATCTATGTAGTACGTTAATGCTATTCTCATCACAGCAGGGTATTGGTAAATAAGACTTACATCTATGAATTTTAATTTTTAAAAGCAAGAACTAGCACCTCAACTTCAAATGCAAACTAACTCGTGTTTCTGAGTTCTGATAAAATTTACTGCAGAACTATAGCACCACCACATATGGAACCATCCTTGCTTTTGTAAGGAGCAAAGCAAAGAGTTATCACTATATTAATTGAAAATCACTTTTTTGGCCCTGTATTATTGCTCTTTCCAGGCTTCCACAGTGCACTAGCCTTCTACAGCTATTTATTGCTTGTTTATTTTCTTTTGCATCATCACAAAGGTGACTTCCATAACAAAAAGAATGCTTTGTAAAGGTACCATCAAATAGATTAAAACTCTTCACTGTGTGAAACACAAGTCAGAAGCTGCAGACCACACTGCAGTACAGCACAGCTACAGGAGGGCCAACAGCAAAACCAAACAAGCCACCCGCCTTAGCGCTCAAGCACCAAGGACAGACACTGTCACCTGATGGTTCAGTGAAACAGCAAAGCACAGCTGAAAGTAAGCATCCTAGCCTCTATCTACTGGATTGTACGCTTCAGATACGGCTCTACTGCTCAAATCCTGCATCAGCAACACATAACTGGGTTTTTACAGACCCTCATACCATATGCACTGCTTGGCCCTGATCCTCTTCCTCCTCAGCACGATCGACATGCAATGCCATATTCCTGGGCATATGAACATCTGACTGCACCTCAGTTTGGAGGCCAGCAGCCAGTACCATGGCAAAAAGTGAATAGCTGAGGTCACGCACTTGGATTTCAGCTGAATGGTGCTGCAGCCTGGCCTACTGGCACTTATGCCCTGGTTGCTTAAATGAAACACCTCTCCCTTCCCAGCTTTGCACTGGAAGTTTAGCTCAAACATTATCCTTATCCAAAAAGGATCTCTGCTGCAGCAAACCCTCAGGCTGTAATGAGATTGCCAGGGAATTGCAAACAGTCTTTTGCAATACTGCCCTTAAAAAGTGCTGCCAAAACAACTCCAGGACTTGTCAGAGGCTCACACACACACTTGCAACTTGAAGGTGACATGCAGCATTTTAGCAACAGCGGCAGGCAGTACCACCCTTGTGATTGCTAGGGTGTTGCTGTGATTAATGTAACCTAAATTTGTGCTGAAGCAGGATGACAAACAGATTTTTGGAATGAAACTGTGCTGCTTCCACTTTACCAGTTACTTGGTCCTCGCAGGAAGCTGAGATCATCCTGTCCCCCATGGGTAGGTGCCACCAGGCACTGGGCCAGCCTGCAGAACCCCACCTGTGCCCCCCCAGGAGTCCCTCTGCAAAGCAGGGAAGTCCCTGCGACTGAAGCATTGTGCAGAGAACAGCTCAAGCAGTAGCACTTCTGCTGTTTGGTGATACTCTCTCAAGTGCTTTTTAAGAAACGAGCACCACATTTACTGTGTTGGACAGGTAGGTCTCCGCTCCTTCCTTGGCATCAGAGCTTGCCTATGAACACAATGCTAAATTCAGATAAAACTGTAAAGAAGTCTGTAATCCTGCTAATGTCAAAATCAATAGCTTTGCCATTAACATCACTAAGAATGAAGTCAGCACACTGAAATAACTTTTAATGAAAATGTTTCCTCAGTCACACCCGACAGTGTTTCAGATTTGCTATTCCATGCATATAGCACGTGCCCTACTTCCTCTTTAGGCACACCACCTCAATCTCACAGACTAGTTCTGATTATGGGACCTTGCTGCATCATATAGGAGAACAAAAGAAAAAAAACCAACCAAACATGACAAAACTCTTTCAAGGGGCAGTGTAATTAAATTCTAGCAACTTATTTTCTGCTTACTTCCCTTGATTTAACTTTTATTTTTCTATTTTTGGACTCACACCAACTCCATTGTTGACTCCAAGGCTCAGAAGGCTAACTTATACAAGAGATATGGCAAACAGCTGTAGATTTGACGCATTTGCTGTATTTGAAAAAATTGTACAGTTTTCATAATATACTAAATTACCTAAGAACCCTTTTCCTCAAATGACAAATATTGGTGGAATTTTCCTTAAATGGTGGTGTGTGGGGCTAGAAAGAGAAAAAGAATAAGAACACTACAAATGCTCACCATCTACTCAAAACATGGTATAACCAATTTTTATGGATTCATGATCATGAGATACTACAGTTTCTCTGCAAGAAATATTGAACTTCAGTCTGAATTCACTACCGCTCATAAAACTTCTCCAATTTAGGATATACATTACGTAAAAATTCACCTCCTTCAACATGTAAAATACAGAAGGTGCGACATAAATATAAATAAAAAAACTATAGCTATATTTTTCATCTTGGCTTGTAACAGAAAAATGCATTAGCAAGAAATAATCCTGCAGTCTTCTATACTGCCTCTCATCTATTTTTGTTTAGGTTTTGTTGAAATCAACACATTCTATCAGGGTAAGAATTTCTGTTTCATTTGTTGGCTCATTAGGAACAAGAAAGTGCATAATCCAGAAAGGCTTGATGTACAGATGAAGCTGTCAAGAGCAATACAAATTCTAACAGAGTAGTTTCTCAAATGTGATAATTACTATTTATTTTATAGGCTTACACATGACATCCCATTATTAAAGTAACTCCCACTTCAGCTTTTATTATTAACCACACTTTTCAATCTCTTATCGACCCCAAGCAAAACTGTTGTTCCTGTGCAGAAAAATACAAAAAGCTAAACACTCAACATTTACTTTACCAGGAATTATTCTCACAGCTATTTCCACATTTTAAAAGGTGCCTCATTTGAAAATACTGATGGCATCCATTAGAGATTGAAATTGCCCTTTAGAATAGACTGGATAAATCAAAGCACAGGGAAAACCAGTAGGACTTGCAAAAGCATTTGGAGGTAGTCCAGCTGAGTTCCCATACAGATCAATGGGGGTTTTAACACCACTTTCAAGGACAACAGCAGTCACAGGGGAAGAGCCACGTAGCTCCTTCATGCAGAATTCCGTGCCATTACACTGGATAATTGTGAAGACTCCACAGACCTCCTAAAAATCTGCACCTGGCACAGCTCGGTCAGCCTATAGTTTCATTCAGAAACATGGTGTATAATCTCTCTGTCGATGTTTCATACGTTTTGGCTGCAGATCCTCTTTGCAGACATTGATTGTTACTATCTCCTTTATTATTTATTCTTTCATGAGTATGGAGCAATGACCTGTCACAATTTTGGTTTAAGCTAGAGTTCTCCTGAATGGATTTTGCTACCACATGTGGGTGCAATACAAACGTAGCATAACTTAAAAGCTGAAAACACACAAACAAACTTCTTCAAATAACCAAGAGTAAATTTCAGTCTTTCTTAGGCCAGGCTGGATGGGGCTTTGAGCAACCTGGTCTAGTAGGAGAGAGGTGTTGCTGCCCACAGCATGGGGGCTGGAACTAGATGATGTTCAAGGTCCCTTCCAATGATTCTTCAAGGTCCCTTCAATGATTCCTATGATTCTATGTCAAGGGATCTGTTGCATAGTACACTATGGCAGGAGAGGTTGTGAGTATTTGCATGAGTGACTAGAGCAGGAGGAGGCAGAACTAAACACAAAAGATAAAAAAAATCAATGCCAAATTAATAACAAATTAAAAACCCAATAACTGCACCATTAGGAAGAATCTCTTACAGGAAAGGAGGAAGAAAAAATGGAAATCCCACAGATTGGGCGAGAGGCAGAATAATCATAAAAAAGACTGACAACAGGTAATATAACAGGAGCATGAACATGCTGGATTGTGTTCAGTGGAAAGTGAACAAGGGAAGGGTTCAAAAAGAGCAGAAAAGTCAAAGAAACTAGTCCAGAGAACACACCTGAACTTCATAAAAAAGGAATATGAGATCAGACAGTGTTCCAGAGTTCGAGATCTCATTTAACCTGTGAAATAAGTGTTCTTACTCAATGATTTTGCATGTATTTGTTACATGGATGGTAGATTTTTGATCATATATGCTTTCAGAGATGCAGTGCTGTGGCAAAGCACCCTAGTAAATGTCACAACACAATCAGTTTTGCAGAAAGCATAGGATTTTAGGGGATTTTCACTGAGCATCTTTAAAAAAAAAAAAATCACAGCTGTTGGAAAACACTATTCAGATCTGCTGGATGGTGTAATAATAAAAGACAGCACATACATATCACAAAACTAACCCTCAGATTTAGACAGGTTGCTTTCTCTGCACAAATATTTAGCTTTTTCATTAATAGGGCAAAATCAGTCTTGAGGATCCTATTGCTTTTGGCCCCTCCCCATCAAACAGCAGGCGCCATCACACAGTCACACTGTTGCCATGCTCCTTCATGCCTACAGTTACCAGTATTTATGTACGTTCAGATTTTCATAATAATGGTAAAGCTCCCAAAAAAAGGAGCAGTAATGAATATAGGAGACCTGCACATAAAGTGTTTGAGGCGGTTTGGTTGTTTGTTTCTTAAATATCCTGCAAATTTTCCTACAAAACCATGGATACTAACATATTCAGTTATTGCCAGTAGCAGGGGAGATAACCAGAGCTCAATCATTGATGTTTATACAGCTTCTTTGTTCATTTCCTTTTTCTGGACTTCTCTGCTGCACTTGTTTTGATATGCTTTTGGTCTAGGCAATTCATCTGCTTTTTGTCAGTAATCTGAAGTCATACTAGAATTTTTAACAATGTTAATTTTTGGTGAAATAACTTTTTTTTTGGTCTGATTTACTATAATTATATTCAATGCACTCTTTATTGCAGCCTATCATGCAGATGGATCTGCTGAAGAAATGGAGAAGCTAATATAATATACAGAGATGAAAATTATGAGTAGATCTGATATTGTTTAAGTGTCTGAAGACTTCCCCTCTTTCCTTTCCCCAAGATAAAATGCAGTATCCTCAAAGCTAGCACCCATATTCTGTGATACAGAGGAAAGCAGATATTTGTAAACCCTTGAGAATCACCTTTGATGTTTAGGCTTTTATATTCCTTTGATCAGAGATTAGTTGCTAGAATGCAGAAAAAGGATCACTTTCTAATACACAACGAACTTTTAGAACTATCATGGAAAAAAAGCCTCTGAAATATTAAATTTATTGGCCAGAGTTGAAATAGAACTCAGTTTTAAGCATGAGTAAGTAGAACACTAATCCATAATTTCACCTAAAACATTTCCTAAATGATCTTCTCTATTTAACCAAAGGGAATACCATAAACATGTCTCAAATGAGCATTGGCATGTTCTACTATGAATTTCATTATATCGTTGAATTCTAATGTTTCAGGAGAGGTGCTACAATGAAATTTATATTCACCAAAATCGTAACTGTAACAAAATTCAGAGTACGGTATAAAATCCATCTCCTACTGTGCTTGTCAGACACCTTCAGGTCTGAAAAGTAAGACAAAAATGGAAAGAAGAGACCACTTTCATTCTTAATTCTCCATTTCTTACTTGATTTAAAAAGTATGTAGACTTTTTTTTTTAAACAAGACATCCTAACTTGAAATTACTGCAGTGAAAGGTAAACAGTAGCCATTACTGGACACAACTTCCTAAGATTCAGTTTAAAGGGAATATTGAACTAGTACTTGATAAGTTTTTTCCTGCGCAAGAGTAAAATTATGTCCACCTACAGAAGTCATATTTATAACATTTATACTGCCTAGCTCACGTTTAAACATGTATCAAGGAATTGTACAGTCCACTGATTGAAGACTGGTTTTTATTGATTTTTCAACATGATTTCTACCCTGTTTTACATGGTTATCCTACAGATTCAGTGAGGATACATATTCATCTCCCAGAATAGCATTTTACATAAGCATTTAAAGCTACACATAAGATACATGAACACAGAGAAAGAACTCAACATATCCATAGCAGGGAGGGGAGGAAAAGTTTGTCTTCAGAAGGTTTGACTCGGCAATTTATGCTACGTCATTTTTCTCACAGCAAGAAGGGAATTAGTTATATCCCTTTATTACTTCACAACTATATGTGGCTTACTTTATTACAGTTGGTAAAGCACTTTAATTTCTTGGATGAAAGCTGCTAAAGAAGTGCAAATAATTTCTATTTTTAAAACAATTTCAACCTCAGACTTCAAAAATCTCAAAGCTCTTATAACAATCTTGTGGAATATGAAAGATTAAGAACTGGGATTTATATATGCTATCTAAAGGGAAATTTGGGGTTCTGGCTTAATTAGTACTGAGAGTGTCAAAAACAATTACAGATTTTATTCAGTTGGGTCATTGCCTAAATACAGAATCCTTAGCCACACACAACATCAAGGACAGCACTTTAAGACTCTCAACCCGGTGACCTCCATCCAAGCTCTCCTGCGACACACGATACCACTTCCAATTTTCTCCTAATTCTTTTATTGGCATAAAGATAAGTCAAATGAGGAAAATCAGAAAGAAAAAAAACTGACAGCTCTAAAACACATCTGGCCTCCAGCCTCTAGTCTCCACTCAGGTACGAAGAGTTGGAAGCTGAACTGTAAGCCTTTAGATCTCTAGATCCAAGTCTGCGATGGGGAATGACAAACTGAGAGACAGTAATAGAGGCTGCTAGTATTTATTTTTCACTCTCATTTTTCCAGACTCACTGTAAACTACTTGAACACTAGCAGTTTCAGCTATGTTTCTAGTACATATAGAAAACAGTTATTGATGATTACTCCATTTGACAACTCTACCAGCGAAATAGCTGTGAAGCAAGCAGACTCCAAACGAAAAATCACTTTCACTTCAACAGATACATATTCTTCTCCAAGTTATTAAAAGAGGAAGCAGGAAGCAATGGGCAGCCATGGAGTAGTGCAGAATCATCATGCAAGAGTCCAAACTGATACTCAAGAAGTGTTAAGAAACATCCAAAATCATATGATCTTTGATATGGGTCTGTAAAGCAGGTTAGCTACAATGTTTACATTTCACTAATTATGTTATTTTGTCAAGTGGATCTCATCCAGTCAGAACTGAGCAGTGTTGCTCCCCACATCATCATCTTGCTAGCTTGAAATCCAACTTCATAGAGCATGACAAGGCAACATATTTATGAACAAGCCTAGTGTCTGTGATCTGCCTTCTTATAAAATTAGTTTCTTCCCAAATGCCTGTTATTCCAGTTGTTAAATTACTTTAAGTCATGCTCCAAGGCATGTATAGTATACCACAATCAAACAGGAACAACACTTTGCATATCATTAAATGTCAAATTCTTTCTGCCACTCTAGAAGCAGAACTGCAGCCAGAAATGTGTGCTTTCTATGCTTCTTTGCAATTCCAATTGCCAAGTGAGCATAGGCTTGGGAAGCAGTTCTGCCAAGTGTCAGTGCTGCGTTAATATTGTTATTATTCTCTGGGAATGAAGTATATAATGCCATTTTCTCCAAAGGCATTATTGATACTAAGGATTAGCATTACAATTTGTATAATTATTGCAGTGCCCACAGGACTTTATGTCATCAAATATTTATACAACTCAAAATAGTTGAGTGCAAATTATTTCAGATGCCTTGCTGGACTTCTATAAGAAAAAAGCTTTCAGATCAGGTAGCTAATTCAAAGCAAAAGCATAATATAGTATTGTCACAAGATGCTTGAAAGATATTTGGTTTCAGGATAACCTTGAATTCTCTTCATACTATTTTTAATCAAAATACCCCAGCTTCTGTTTTTTTCACCTAAGAACTTATCTAATTTTAAGTGTCCAGTATCCCCTTGTCACTTGATATGACTAGTCCCACCAGTACTTGCTCTTTGGTGCTTCTGCTCTGCTCCAGACCTCCATCCCACAAATATCTTCTGCAGAAAACAGCACATGATGCCAAGTTATCCAACTGATACTATCTAATATCAATGTGGTCTTCAGTGATTAATACTAAAGGTTTGGTTTTTTCTAAATTTAGCAGTAAGATTGTTTACGAAAAACACTGATTCATTCTAAAACATACACTGTAAAGTATTTCTAAGTTAGGAAGATATCAATGCAGTATGTTTAAAACCATATCATTGAAACTCAAAGGCAAATGTCCAACTCCTTTCTCTTTGAAGAGACAGGGGGTAGTGCCTTTACCCATGCTCAAAGACCAAGACAGGTTTTAGAACAGATACACACATGATAAAAAAAGAAGTATCAGTTACACACTTTCTCAGGATAGATGTTCAATGAACAGACCTTACTGTGATCTCCTTACTCCAGTACAGACTGCACAAAGTTCAAGGGAAGTGCTCAAATGTCATAACAGGAGAATGGAGTGCAGCTCCTGGGCTCTGTGCAGCTTTCTGGTGAACAAATCAATGTCCAATTCAGCAAGAGATTTATGTGCAAAGAAAGGGTCATACAAGCTATTTGATATATACTTATTAGTACTCTGAACATTAGCCTTGATTCACCTTTTCGCTTTTCTCCATATTTGTTAGTTTTGAAGAAACAACTCTACAGAACCTTAACATGAAGTATCAAGTTTCAAATTACAATATATTTACTACTTACTGCTTATTGCATGTTGAACTATTACAAGAAGGTCTTAGTTAATTAACTAAATTATCACCAATATAAGCAGCCTTCACATCTAACAACAGTTAACACAGAACACTGAATTACATGGTATTCATCTAATAATGCCCCTGAAAAACAGTCCTTTTATTTCATTTGACTTCTCAGATTGCAAATATAAAGAAGGATGACTATAATACTGCCTCTCAGTAGTTGGTACTGCTACTTTTTAAAAAATAAGTATTTCTCAAAATGGAGTTACTGTTAAACTACAAAGTATTTAACAATTCCCAAGTCCTTATATATGCAAGTGTAACTCTTCTGTCCTGGACCATGAAGAATCATTGATTTTCCCTTTGCTGTATTGTTGCCTTTTTTCGAAGGCTTCTCCAGCTCCCTCTCCTCAGCTCTATCAGGAACAAGAAAAGTAGAGCAGCACCACAAGCTGACCTCACACTGTTCCACTCCATGGCTTAACTTGCCTGGTTAATGAAAAGTAGCCTCTTACATTTTTGAAGCAAATAATGACTTTTCAACTAAGTAAGTCTGATGTAATAGCTTCTACTATATGACTTATATTTATAAAGCCAAAGCCTCTGGAAATACTAAAAGCAATAGGATTATCACAGAAGAGAGTCATATAAAAGACAGACCAAAAACTTCAGACTGCATAAAGTAGCACAAGCCCTTTCACTTTTTATACAAATTTCACTGCTTAATCTGTTATCTCAGGTTAGACCATAGCTAAAAAATAAAGATGTAGCCTCACAATGCTAGGATGAGTATCAGCAAGCTGAACTTCATGGCAGAGAGAGCAAGACATTGAGAAACCATTAGGTTATCCTCACTGTATAATGCATGTTGTTTAATAAACATACAGGTTGCAAACTGGAAGTAGGGTGCATTAATAGCATATTAGTAGTTAAGCTTTAATAGAATACACCTGTCCACTACTATTTTAGTCTTTAAAAGAACTGCAGAGATTGTTTAAATAGATAATATTGAAAAGATCATCAGTAGAACCTGATATAAGTAACACTCTATTAGAGAGAAAGCAATTAGCAAGTTACCAAGATAAGACACAACTAGAATTTCAATATCAGCATTGTTGGAAAAACAGTATAGTCCTGGTTAGGGATGTTAGCAATACCTTGCACCAAGACTGTCAAAACCTCCATTTTCTTTCTTCAGTGGCTTGTATCTGGTCTCTATCACAGTAAGTATAGGCAACATCACTTCTACAAATACCTGCAGTGTTCTAAAAACCTGTCTTTTCATTTTTCAGCTAGAAAAGGACTCTCACACTAAAAACAAAAAAAAAATACAGTATATACAGCCTTGTATTTTCACCTTTTTTCCCCCCTCAAAGTATAGTGTATTCATAACAAATTCTGAAACTGGAACTGGAAACAATATTACACTTGAAAGAAATAAAGTTTAAAATACATGAGGGAGCAGGTAGTATATGCATGATTCTCGCTTGCTAAGTGAGTTCCTATTCAAAACAGATCAGGACTTCGATGAGTACTTCTTTGGAAAATAATGGGACCTGAAAGTCACTTTGGAAGCAGCGTAACAAATCAGTTTTCCAACTCTAGTGAGGTCAAATTGAGTTAACTGAAGCAGAGAACCTGGCCCACAGTTTCACCACAGTGAAATATTGACTGTGTCAGAAAATTCAGGTGGTTGATTTAATTTCAGGTAAACACCTGAGCCTACTACCCCAAGGCATCTCATAGACACCCTTCAACTAAATTATACTAATAAAAACAACTACTAAATAAGGAGCAGATCACTAGTTTCTAACTCGATTCTCCTTTCAGCTTGTCTTAACCAAAGTTGTATCACAGTAATTGCAAATGACTTCACTATCATTAACATTACTAAACTTCATGGAGAAAGCAGTCTGCAGGGACATTAAAATAAAACCAACTTCGCAAAATTAAGAGACTCAACAACTCCTCTTTAAGGCACTGTGATGCTAATTAACAACAACTGCTTTCTGGTTGAGGATTTCTCTTGGTTATATAAAACAGGGAAGATACTACATTTTGACTTACAGCAGACAAATCAGCCAGCTCTGACTTCTGGGTGAAGAGAGAATACAAACCTACCAAAAGAAAACAACACTCTAATAAAAACTAGTAAACAACTTTGTTCAATGAAAAGGTATTGAAATGCACTCTTCTCATTGCGCAGATAAGATTAGGACAAAACACTTTGTGTCACATGATAGCAACTAGGCAAGAAAAAGTTTCATGATAGTCTTTTGAGTAAAGACTAGCAGTTATTCTAGCTTTGTACAAAGACTTTCCTCACTGATCATAATTTTGGCTGCTTCTTACATGTGTGAAAAATCTGTACTGTTTCTGTAACACTGCACAGCACGTAGAATGAGTACAGAGAGTTTGGGAACCATCAACACTCTAAGGAAAATAACATATGCTGCATTTTCACCATCTTAACTTTTTCAGTTGTTTCCTTGGGACAGAAGAAATAGCAGTTTTACATTTTTTATATGAGAAAAATGTACCAACATTATTTGAAAGTTGTTTTATTTAAAGTTTGGAGTCATGCTTTAAACTTACTTTTCCTAACTGCAAGCCAAACTTTTATCCTTCTTTAGGAACAGTTGGAACATCCAGGTTCCCCTGAACTTATTATATCTTCTGCCTATTAAGAAAGTATAATGACTATGCAAAAAGGAAAGTGGCATCTCTGGAAATACACCATACCAGACAGCAGATCTAGCAGGAATAATAAATTAGAAATCAACTTATAATTCAGACAGTAAAGGAGGTTCTCACTCCAGATAAACAAGAACTATGGAACGAGGCTTAGAATTAATGTTAGCTAAATCAATTTTATGATGAATTATCATCATTATAATGATCAAATTTTTATTTAAATTACCTTCCTTAAATATAGAAACAAACAGGAAACTTCTCTAAAAGTAAGGGGTTATGTTTATTTGGAGAGTGTACTTTTTCTAGCAACTGACTGAGTAGATACAGTGGAGTTCAACTAACAGCAAAGCACTGATTCTTTGGACTGTGCTATTATAAGATTCATTGTTTTCAGAATAATCTGCTGTGACTTCAGCAGGCGGGGTTTCTTTGTTTTTAACTCTTAATGTAGATAAAAAGCAATTAAACATGGAAGACTGCATAACTCCTAGCTTCACTTGTTCGGTACCAAGCAATGTCATTTCTTGAGACTCCACTAGCTCCTAATGATATGGAATACGTTTCATCACTGAATGTAGTTAAGAAATACGCAAAAGAGAAAGTGCTAAACTCTGAAAGAAAATTCTGTGTTAGTATGCTATTAGACCAATCATGTGAAAATGTTTATTTGCTATGAAGTCACAATTATTAAACAAATTGGTCCATTCTGCAGTACTACAGTACTCTTATATGGTAATGCAAGATTTCTTTAAAATGGTATTGAAAAAGATATATCCAGCTAATGAAATTAATGAGCTTTAATACTCCCTTGAAGTACAGGTTTTCAGCAGAAATTTGCTTCATTATCACAGCTCTGTAAGCTTTGTAATGTATAACGGTCACTGATCTTACCCAGAACACAGTGAAACATGGCAAAAGTTTAATTGTACATGCACCTACAATTTAAAGCAAATAAGGAAGTCTACAAGGCTATTAATATAACAGATGCTTTTTATAATTAAAGGGATAATGTCCAAAGATTAGCTGAAAAGTATTTTAATTAAAGTTAGCAAATTACTGTTGAAGTCATTGCATGGAAACTCAATGCAAATTAGACACTTAATTTTGCAACAGTACAGCAACAACAGTAAGCTTTCCAGTATTTGGCACATACTGAAGCACCTGATTTGATACAAGCTTTCTTCGTTTGCTTAACACATACTGTACTGTAAGGAGAAGTACTAAATCTGGTGCACTGCAATATGGACTTTATTGTTCTCCCTGCTGCTCTCAAGTAGAAGACTTTTTAAAATCTCATCATTCACCTAAGTCTTCTTACTGAGTTCATAAAAAAGTATTCACACAAAATACAGTATCAACACTGGAAAACACTTTCCAGGGACACCATTTTAATGAATGGTTAGAGGCACAAAAGGACTCCATAACTTTTTTTGAATGCAGTGGTGGTCCAAACAAATCCATTAGGAGGAAGACCGTCTACATGTGTGTCAACAGTTTAGTTTAGTAAAAGGTTTAAAAGGTCTTTGGATGGTACAAAGCAAATCTGTCCAGTAGCTGACATAACTAATTACAATACATTTTAATTAGACAGAGACAAGATCTATTTTATGTTGAACTGACTAAGAGCATAAGCTTTTGGTCTAGCTTGCAGTTTTATGTGACAGACTGCATTTCTCTACAGTTTGCTTTATGTGTCACTAACATAACAGGTCTATTCTATACTCACAGGCTGGAATATGTTAGTCAAAATCAAAGTTTAAGAAACCAGTTACATGGATACAACCTTTAGAACAAACACTACAGTGAGATCCTTGAATGAACAGTAACAGTGTTTATGTCCACTGTTCACCAAAACCCTGAAATTAGATTTGCAGGTGGTAACCCCTCAGGAAACAGTAAATGGCCTTTTTTTTTTTTTTGCTGTTAGTCAGGATAAGTGACAAGAAAGGATTTAGAGTAGTAATCACATGGACATGCCACTGTGGTAGATGAGCTGTGGAACCTAGAGATGAAGATATTTTTGTTTGCTCCCATCTTAAAATAAAAAATATAAAAAAAGAAAACTTAGAATTACCTCTCTCCACCAACTCAGCACCGTATTTTCATGTTTTAACTAAACTTGCTTGGAAAATTCTTACAATCATTTTTAACCTTTTTGCCACTGAGACTTTCCACCATACTTTAGTTATACCATTCCCAATTACCCAGTAACTTAAGAGTTTCTACCAGTTTGAACTAATCTCATGTTCTATGTTTCTTGCATTTTCAATAGCAGGATACTAATTAGCACTTAACATATACTTAATACAGCAAAGTGAATTAGGATCTTTATTATCCTGAACCGAAAAATTACAATATTGTCTATTCAGTCACTGAGTATATTCACTGCATTTTTATTGTGTTAGCTTTCTTGGGATTTCACTGTATTTTCCTCATGCTGGGATAATAAGTCTCCTAAATTGCTATCTGCAATAAATTTCTTGTGAAATAGTTCAGTTTCCTTTCTCCACTCCTTCATTTTCTGCTTTGAATAGAGAACCCTATAGTGAGACAGAAATTGCAGAGAAAAACAGTTCCAAGACAACAAATCACTGGAGAGTTTGGAAGAGGATAAGACCACCAGGTTCAGGGATTACAAACACACCAACTGGTCATTTCAGTTGTATTCACACCAAGTCTTATTTCAAAATACATTTGGTAAGTTTGTCAATAATGTCTTTAGCTTTCACATAAATTTTTTGCTTCTCTTCTGGTTCAATTCTGAGAGCTATGTCCTATTGACATCTTTTGTCATAAGCATCTGACCCATTTTACAATAATGACCAAACCATCCTCTAGCAAAGACTCTCTCATTTAGCCCCCCTCCCTCCACTCCTCCTTTTTTTTCTTTTTTAGGAGAAAACCACTATACCTCCTGGGTGCTTTTATTTTCATCCTTCAAAGTAGGACCATTTTCTTGAATCTTTGGCAGTTAACTCCACCTCAAAGTCACAAAGCAAATGAATGTGGGATTTTACTTATACAAATGGTTGTTGTTTTGGTTTTTTTACCCTATAAGAGTCATCTCATAGAATACAAGCTATGGTGCAGAACTCCTTTGGAAGATGAAATTACAAGCTTTCTAAAGCCACACTCAGGTGATGACAAGATCAACAAGTCAGTGGGGAGAGAGACAGAGTAGAACTGTGCTGCTGAGTAGGTGCAAGATCTGACATCTATTGAAAAGCCTGATATTAAATGAAATAATCTGGTGAAGACCGAACAGAAAAACTCCAAAAATTTTGCTTTGTTGTCCTGTTCACCCACCAGAACCAGTTCAAACAATATTTTAACAAATGCCTCAGGAGCTATGGACTTACAGTAAAACGTTTCATTTAGTCCTTATTTCTTTCAAAAAAGTTCCTTTCAAGTCAGCTTTGTAGGAGCAACATTAGCCTTAACTGCAAGGGGATACATGTAAGACACTCTTCCAAAAGGGCTCCCCGCAACTGCTTTCTCCTTTTCTTTATTCCAACAACAAACTATTGACTCCAGCTGATTTACTGATCACATTGATAGTTACATTCCTGACAAGAAAACTCCCAAACAAGAATTTGAGTCTGAGTGTTTGGGCTCTCAGACACAGAATAGCTTAAGAGCTATAGCAGGGTTAAAGCATGCTACAGCTAACTGCATTTAGAGTCTTAATGTATTTTGGCGTTTGCTCCTGCAAGAAACCAATTGATTTATTCACCCCTTCCCACGTCCCTTGGGTGAGGATGCCGACTTATCCTTGAAATCATTAACTCACCTCTTCTCTACTTGGGACAGATCTATCCATGCTTCACCACTGGAGGCTGGCTGACTACCATCAATCTCCTTTTCCTTCCCAGCAGTAGATGTAATCATGAACAGCTACCTCTCACTAAAGCCTAACATTTACCTTCTAGAACCCAAAAGATTCAAGTATTGTTCATCACACAAACAAATTATGCTTCAAAGTTCAGCAATGGAGCTGCATTTATTAATACTGTAATTTGGCTCTTTTAACCTTTGAAGATGTTTTATTCAAATACAGTGTAGAAGTTAATAATAGATCTACCTGACTCCTGAAAGTAATGATCTACATTAGCTGACTGCAACTACTTTTGACTTGCCACTTCTACCTTAGATGACTCAGTCAGAAGATTTTAAAAATGTAGCAAATACACCAGTTAATTATAAAATTAAGGACTAGAGTCTCAATAGTACTCTGAAAGCTTCTGACTCATCGTATACTTTAAAAAGCTATATATCATCATCAATATCGTTATCCCTTAAAATATATTGTCCCATTATCTTAATCGTGAAGGAAAAAACAACCTACCTCTGTCTCCTTCAGCAACAGGTGAGTTTAAGTTCTTTGAGAATGCTGTTTCTGTACTTGCTGGCCTAATTAACTACTTTCCCCCTCTAGTTATTGACAGCTCTTTAGATTGAATTAAATATATATCGCAAAGAATTGTTGCTATAGAGAACAAGTTATTCCAACAGTATGAATTCAACTGTTGTTTTCTTGTTCATTTGTTTTTTTCTTTCCAGAAAGTTCAGATAAAAGGTGTTTAGATTTGTTCACATAATCAAATAGACTTAAATATGAAATCATTTGTGATAAAAGGCAAAAAATAATTGTCAGCTTTCTTATCCAATTATATATTTTTAAAAGACAGTTAGCAATAAGTTTGTTCAGTAATGTTTATTTTAGTAACAATACCATTATTTTTTACCAAAACGTTTGGGGTGTTTTGTTTCTTTGTCTCATGTAAGTTCTTCTAAACTATGTTTTCCAAAAGTTTTACTATTAAAATACAAAGCATAAAATACAGTAGAATATCCTGGTATTAGTATATATTGTTTTGCCTGTAGCATTTTTTTTTTATACAGAAAATTCAGGTAGTGCAACTCCATCTTTTCTTCAGAAAGAGTTTAAATTGAATATAATTAAATCTCTAAAGATATGGAGATTCAGATATATTGTTTGCAAATGTGCAAAAGAGAATCAATTTCATGAAACTTCAGTGAATTTTTCCAATAATCATTTTACCTTTCTTAACTATTACTTTAAAAGGATAAAATTCACTAGTAAAGAAAATCCCCACAAAAATGCAATTAAGAGCAATTTTGAGAACTCCGGGATCTCAACCATAAAGAGGCTGATCATAGAAGCATTGCAGTAGGACTTTGGAGTAAGATACCCAAGCTTCACCTACATCAACTTTTAAGCCTCTAGACCTTTTTCCTGACCCTATACAACTTGTAAGTAATTTTAAGCTTTAAAACTCAAGGCCTGACTGCTCTTCCCTCTTGAGGCAAAACACATAGAGGCAGACAGTTTCCTCAGGATCACTTCATCATATAAACCCTTCTATAAACTTGTACAGGTTTTTATTGTAATAGAGTTAAGCGGTATTACAGTAGGAAGATGAATGAGGATCTGACTGAGGACAACCGTATATTTGACCATTAAAAGAATTCAACACATCAAGCCATATTTCTTACTCCCTATTACCTTCTACTTGCTTGACATAAAGCATTCTACACTTTTTTACCCTCCCCAAGGTTTCTTATCATTTGGCTCTTTGCCTTGTTTTTCCTTGTGCTTTTGCTGACTTAAATAATCAATATCTATATAGGCCAATTTTTAATTAAACAAACTGAGCATATACAGTCATTTTTCTGGTTTTAATATTTATACACACAAGAAATACATGTGTAATTATCCATTATAAGCTTTCAGAAGTAAATTGAAAGACTTTTGATTTCCTCCAACTTGTGAATTACGCCCTTGAAGCAAATATCACCAGAGATCTTACTCAGCTGAGTGGAATAAAAGAGATCAGTGGTGCTCTTTTCTCCTCTGGTTAGTTATGCCCTGACTGCAACAGAAAGAAAATCAAACAGTAAATAAACAGATGCTCTGATTTATTTAATGAGTGCTGTACAAGTATACATCTAAAATTTTAGATTAAGAGTTAGGTAAGAATAAAGATGAATAATAATTGTAGAACAATTGCATTTTTGAATTGTAGACAACCAGGTCTTTCTACAGTATGAAACACAGGCCCAGAGTTACAGATGTTCATCTAAAATATCAACAAGCTAGGTAACCAGACTAAGGAAGACTCAGCCCAAGAACAAGATATGCAAGTGTTACAGCATGTATTAATTTTGAAGATAACTGTAAGCACTGCAGTCATACCGCTTTCTATAAGAAGTATGAAAATGAGAGCCAAAAAAGCTGTAGTTTCACTGAAAGATGCTGGTCTAGGTAATCTCACCACCAACTGATATTACAGAAGCCCAGAAAAAGGACTTTCAGTAATACATTATCCTCAGACTGTCCTACAGACATGGGACTTGGTAGCTATGGTCTTTACCTCAGGTCTGATCTTTGTCTCAGGGGATTTAAACACACCTGCTCTGGTCTTACTCTCAGGCTACTGGTAGATCTTTCAGGTTGCGGAGAATGAAACACTGGAAAGAACATCTAAAATCTCATCTCTGCACAACAGGTTTAAGTTCAGAATTTTATCTACCTGTGCAGCTCCAGTGTCTATAAGGGTTAAGCAACAAGTGATTCTCCAGCGTTACAAGTTTTGACTTGGGTGAAAACACAGCTTCTGTTTTAGGATGCTACATCATGTTTCTGATTAGAAACCCAATGGCAGGATGCAGTTTTGCACAGTATTTGGCAAAGGCTGACAATGCAGAATTTAAAACCGTCTTTTTACCAAATTTTCTTCTTAAGACTTGCTGTGCCACAGCAAGGAAATAGCTTTGTGTCAACTTACACATAATTCAATAAAAGCAAATTAAAAGGTTGTTTCTTATTAAGATCTACACAAGTTTTCTATTATCATGAGTATTATTAACTAGAGATATATATGCTGGGTCTTATTTTAATTACAGGCATATAACTTACACAAAAAGAAGTCATATCTTCCAAGTAATTACAGACAGCTCTAAAGTATATTATTATATTATTAAATTAAAAATCTGCTAGTAGAAAGATCAGAAACTAAATATAGAATCATCCAGCATTCAAAGAAATAGGCATAGAAAGAAGTGAAATAAGCTAAATTATTCAGATTTAAAATACACTTTTCACAAAGAAAAGAATTATATGCAGTAGTGTTTTGCTGCATTTTTCTAAATCAAATGTAGCTACCAGCAAACAACTCAGCTCTCATTAAAATGAGCCAAGAAATAAAGCCAGTTTATCCTGAAGAACAAACAGAAAACTTTCACCCCCGTGAAATCATTTCCACAAAGATCCTTCATGCCTAGTAAGATGAGGAATATGAAAGCAGCATCATACAATCAGAGCATAGTGCACTAAGCAATATTGTCCAGCCTCAGTTCTTCTAAATTTGTATTTATGTACTTGATTTACCACCTCTTTTTCAGGCTAAGAACTCAGAATCCCTTATACTGTCCAATGGTAGCAAGATGTAGTCCTGAAGGAAGAGGCACAGCCCCTACTCCAGATGGATTAAACAGGCCTTTAAAGTCATCATCAGTAAGCTAACAATTCAAGTCTGAATATTTTATCCGTGTTTTTGTCCAGCCCTTAGGACACAAATCTAGCTGTGTAATGACCACAGAGGCCTTATGACTTCCTGAAGTCATGCCTCTTCATTTACCATAAATTGCCCCATAAATTGTACTATCTTATCATAAACTCTAAGTCAGCAAGGCTCACCCTGAATTAATGATGAGCCTTAATAAAATGGAAAATAGTACAGATTAAAAAGGATCATAATGCATAAAAATGCATTTTGAGGTTGAGCTGGATATAGACTTTAAACTTGCTGTTACATATTTTACAGTACATTTAGAGCAGGATATCCAGGAAACGTTTTCAAAGCTAGTTCTAAGAGACTTTACTACATGACCACAGAGAGGCAAACAAATAAAATAAGCGCATGTACTGGAGACATACTAAAGCATACATCTATTTTTATGCCTAAACCAAATGCTCAAGATCCCCAATATTGAAATGCTTTATCTTTTTTTCCTCACTAGTAGTTTCCAGTAGTGAACAGAATCAGAAATGCCAAAACACTGCAAGAAAGATTTTTATTAGATTTCCCTTCTGGTTTTGTAAGCACAACAGGTTTAAAAATTTGTGCTAAGTTCTGAACTTCTGGATGCTTATCTAAGCCAAACTCAAATCTCCCTTCCTATGGTTGCATTCCAGGAAGATCACAAATTGGCTACTGCCTCAGAGACTAAGCCAAAGTCTATCTGCAAGTGCTGAAGATCCTCCTTAAGGTTCTAAAGCTTGGATGTAAGCTTAATTTTATATTTCTATAAATGATTGCCACTGGTGAGTTTGGTCATGATATTTTAATTACTGCCTTTTTCGTAGATTCATTTTCTTGTTAATGTAGGTAGAAGTCCTATAAAACAGAACTTTATCTCCCTACATATCAACATCATTTGTACAAATGCCTTTTTTTCATCATCTTTACACAGTGGAGTAAAAACTCCAAACTAAAATACTCTAGAGATTATTCAGTCTTAAACCATGTAAGAATCTTTGCAATTTTAAACAAGAATCAACTACATTCATAGCAAGATTTAAAACATGTTTTATTAGTATCCTCAGCAAGTACTCTACAAATATAAAGTCTGTTAAATTTTATAAGGCAGAATCACCCTAGAAAGTGCTTGAAACATCCACCAACTCTCACAATGACTAGCTGCCTTTGGCCACACCTCAGCGGGGAAAAACACAACACATTAGTTGGACCGCATAAAACAAAGTGTGCTGGTTTCAAAGGCTTACTGCACAAGCATTTTTATCCTGGCTAATTCAAAGTGTCATCAGAGTGGATTAGAGAGAGAAGGAAAAAGAAAGAGCAAGGGAGAACAGGTAAATTAATTCTTCCATACCAGAAAGCCAACTTTCAGTCAGCTTTTCCCTGGATGTTTGTATCTTCAAGCCTACCGAGGATTCCAGCAGAAGAAAGTCTATTAATTTTCCATGTACTTGTTGACGAAAAAGCTATCAGGATTATGGGTTGAATATTTCTAGAGTAGGGAATGCAATTAATCTCTGTGAACTAAAATATACCTCTTTTCATTAATCTTTTATTGTAAATGAGCAAAGTAATTGAACCAGTACCACACTGTCAGAATAAATGCAATGCCAGTGGGATATGCATGAGAGAGCACATACTGATTGAGTATTAAATATCTAACGGCAATAATTTATGGTTCATTACCTCTTTTTGGAGTTCCTTAGTTGCAAAGTGCTTGAATTTTAAGTAGACAGACTTTCAGCAGAAACTGCTTTCAAATGATGAACATAGCAAATGCACAAAACCCTCAGCAATCTACTTAATTTTAAGAGTTTTGTACTTAGTTGAGCCAACCTCTGCACCACCAGAAACATGCAAGCTATTTGCAAGTGGGATTAATGCAATTAAAGATGCAGTGATGAACCCTTCAAGGATCATACACATAAAGAAAATTAGAGATGATGAACAGAACACTGTATATAAGCAAACCTCATGTAAAAATGGTCAAATAACTTGTTAAATGTTTTCATGTAATGAGAATTCAAAAAGGCCAAATTCAAGTGGGAGCAAAGCATGGCCACTTAAATGAATGTTACATGCTACAGTTATCAAATAGAGCAATCACTCCAGCTGTTCAAGGGAGAAAAATAATCAGACATCCGCTTGTACAATTTTATGTATAAATAACGTTCTCTATTATGACTTGACAGCATTCCTAACAGCGTCAGTTTTAAAAGGAATGGTAAGAGCCAGTAAGAATTTGGCCTCTCACCTCCCTGCCCCTTTCCCAGACTCCTAGCAGAATCACTTGCAGGGGAAAAATGTCACATTTGCTACATTGACATACCATGACCTTCTTCACCAACAGATCTCCTGACATTCAGACTGTCCTGCTTTGACGGAACCTTTCAAGGATCAAAGAAAACACCAAACTGAAAGTGGGAAGAAACGCCTCAGTGTTTTTATACCCTCTTCATACTGACTTCATACAGATCTAACTGACTATCTGAGGCAAAACAGACAGGAGTCAGTCCAAACACACAAATTTTAATCCTTTCTCTGAATTCTACTCTTTCTGCTGCCTACTGGAATTGGTCCTGGAATGCATGCAAGGCTTTGTGGACTCCAGAGCCTGTCTGTTCCTGGTGAATTCTGCTCATCTGCTGAAATTAAACTGTCCTATTCAGATACTGCTCACTTGGCAACAGACTGCTCTATGTTTACTGTTTATTGATTTTTGTTAACTGGGACTGTAGAGAAGCAGCATTTCAGTTTCAAAGTCGTCCCAGAGGACACTGGCAGGTTACAATCACTTATACTGTAAAAAAGCTTCATGTTAATTGACTCTATATTTACATATTATGAATGCATATTTTAATCTGTTTTACATGAATAAGTCTTCCACAATGAAGATTTCATTTCCTTTTTTAAAACAACATAACTACTTGCCTTATTTGAAGAGACAAATCTCTTCTAAATTGTTTTGACCTTTCCTAGTGTCCTTTCTTAAAGTGGAAGTTGTATCTGCCTTCTCAGTTCAGGAATTTCTTATCTTAAAAGCAAAAGGATGAACTCAACTTCAAAGGGAAACCATTCCATTGTGCTCTTTCTAGTTTGGTAAGTCACCCTATCTGTCTATATTTGAAACAGCCAAATTCTCGACTAGCTCAACTAAATTATTTTTAGTCACAATAGACAAAAGGCTGAGAATAGGCCAACTTCAGTAATACACTGGAAAAGGTCTCTGGTCAAAACCAGAAAGACAGCGAGATATCCTAGGCTAATAAAATACAATGGTCAGGACATTAATCTTGTCTAGAGTAGAACCAACCGAACAAGGCACTAAGGTACTCCTACATCTCAGCAGAGACACACTTGGCTTCTGATTGTCCTGCTAATGCTGCTTAATATTGTGTCCTGTGGCAAAGTTTTGCTCTCCTCTTGCGCAAATATTTTCTCCGAAACTTTCAAAGACAATCTGCAGTAAGATGAAAGACCTTATCCAGCTCTAATTTCATCATCATCAGATCAGGTTTCAGTCAAGACAAAACTTGAGACTTCAGTAAAATTATACTCACTAACTCAGCACAATCTCTGGCCTCAGTGCTTCATTTTAAGACACAGAAAGCTCTTAGTAGTATTCATCTCTGCCCTCATGCCCCAAAAATTTAGCTATGTTCCACTGTTTTCCAAGACCACAGTAAGTAGTAAAAGTGAGCTGTGTTAGTTTGTCAGAAAAGCTTTGTCTTGCTGTTTTCAAAGTACCTGACTTCATTTGCATGGTATCCCTGCATTTTTATGAAGTGTTAGCTCATACAGAACACTGCTACTAGCAAAAATAAATGCCTTAATCTTAAGGCTTCAGGTGAAACCCTAATAAAGAAGCATCTTATAGAAATCTAATTGTTATGCATCACATTTAAAGAAATGCAATAAAACAATTAAGCATATTCACAGATGTGAACTACTGCAGCTCTGAGTGTTACTATTTCATTTCTTCATTCTCGAATCACTCTAATAGTCCTCTAGTAAATATGTGTACTCTAGAGGCTTATCTGTTGCTGTTCTGTATCTTTCTAGCATCTTTGTAGCAATGTTCTTTTGTGTTCTGAACTACACCCTGCAGAAATTGCTTCCTGCCACTGAGACAAGCCGATTCATTTCCTGGCTACAAATCTAAATCAATGTCTTTTCTATAGTATTTAACAATGCAAGTCCTTACACTTGTTACTCTTAAGCATATCAAGGCCTATATTTCTGGAGACAGTAGTGCATGCAAAGTTCTCAGCAGTTCTTACTGCAATTAGAAACTACTTGATATTCCCATGATCAATATAGTGAAAACATATGCATTAAAGGTTAAATATAGGCAAAAAAAGTCAGTGTCAAGTAAATGCAATGGAATAGTTATGAATAAATATTACAGTTTATATTTTTCATCTAAAAGCCATTCTAAAATCATAGAATGGAATATAGCAGTAGAGTGCATATGGAATTTAATTTTGAATGATATTGAAAGGTCAGTACGAAATTGCTCGGCTCATATTTTTTGTGAAGATAACATGTGTGAACTAGTTATTTCCTCCTTTTAACATATAATGACCTTGTCCATTGATTTAATGAGAAAATTATACATGCTGCACTCAGATTTAACAAACTCTTCAGAATTAAAGATATACCAAAGGAAGAAAAAAAAAATAAAAAAGGAATGATATTGAGACCTCACACTTGCAACCCAACCATCTGGCAGAAGAAAGCCCAGAGATACCAACCCAATGACCTGTGGAGTCTTTACTATGACACATGCTGGAGCAGAGGGGGGAAAAAGATGTGCAACAGCCCATTCTACCTCAGGTGGACTGACCTTATTAATGTGATATAACGTGAACAATGCATACAGTTATAGTGCCAAGACACTTATGTGCTGCTGGTAGCAAGGAATGAAAAAAAAGTCAACACTGAATAAAACACTGGACTGTAATTATAAGTTGGGAAGACTTCTATAATTATAGTCAAGTAGTTTAACCTGTGTTACAGCATATGTCTCAAATTCTAAATGTTCCACTAGTATCCTGTGTCACAAAGGAACATTTATTTGTTCATTGGAAATATAATTTAAATACTAAAATTCTTTGAGAAATTTAAGTATCTCTCTCAATTCCTATAACAAACATTGATATCTGGCATCATTAAAGAATCTCTTCTAAAGCTTAGAAGTGGAGGACTGAATAAGAATTCCTCTCCTTCTAGGTCTCTTATAGCCACTGTATAAGCCTGATCACATTTCTTTCACTCTTTATGCCTTTAGGCACCTGCAAATTGCCAATATTTTTTTTTAAATGAAAATTTGTGTGATTAGCACCCCTAGGCCCCGTAAGACAGAACTAAAGGAAGTGTAATGATTTGCACTTGATTTCCACTGCTTCCGAGTTGCAGCTGAAGAAATCAGGTTTAAGATACAAAAAGCTTAAACAGATTGATAATTGTTTGAATGTTACTCTTCTTGCTGATGAGATCAATCAGCAGTTAGGACATGTGAGAGAACCGCTCCCAGATTCAGACAGGTGGAAAACTAATTACAGCACCCTCACTAAAGGATACGTTTCAGAAGTTTGGTCGTTTTGTTTTATTTTGGATCAGATGTGATCAGGCTTCTTCGCCTACCGGACATGTACCAAAAAATGTCCTCACATGGCAAGGACATAGCCCTGGCCAGGTCTAGTCGAGAGGTGGCATCCCTGCCCAAAACAGGGAGGTTGGACCAGATGATCTCTAAGGTCCCTTCCAGCCTATGCCATTCTATGATTCTATGACTTCCACACTCAAGTGACACAGATAACGGTGCCTGGGGCTGACCCCTCCATGCCAAGGTAGAGCAGGGCCGAGCAGGGCACAGAGCTGTGGCATGGATGGGACAATCCCTAAGCCGGCATTCTTCACAAACTACACATGCTGTTTAAGGGGCACAAGCTTACTACTCTCTGGCCTGGGCAACAGATACTTCAAGAAGCAGCTTATGTGCAGATTTTCAACTTCACAAGAACACTGAGCAGACAGATGAGGTCAGAAAGAGACTTCTGAAGAAGAACAGTTCCACAGGGATCCCCTATGGGAAGCCATGAGAGGCTGAAATGGAAGATACATTTTTAACAATGAACTTGAATATTTGTTAATGAATATTAGATTATATTAAATATACAGCTTACATTTGAAGTCTGACTAAAACAACTAAATACTGAAACTTATTTTGTTGTGGAAAAGATTAAAAAAAGAGGAAACTGAAGACTGCTAGATTTATGGTTCTCATGAATATTCCCCTCTGCTTACTTTAGAGCAAGCTACAAGAACATGAAAGTCTCCCAAACACAACCGCTAAGTTAAATGAAATATAAGAAAAAGAGGAGGCAGTTATGTTAATACTACTCGTAGGTATCAGCCTTAGCAAATCTGTCTCATCTGAGTATGGGATTAACAAAAAAAAAAGCTCTGTACTATGGTTTTAGGGGTTCATAGATTCTTGTTTATGATCTATGTTCCAAATAACCACAGTGTGGCAGTGTGGCATTCCAACTGTAAATGCGTACTTGGTTCCCAGGAGCCAGACCACGGGTAATGAAAAGAATCAACAAAACAGAAAAGGACATATGGTGGATGACAGGTCCTTTAAACCAACTATTTCGTTCTACAGCTCTGCATCCATCAGTCTACATCACTTGCAATCACAGACAGGGCCAGACCCCCCATTCTAGAGTCTCCTGGGATCCCAAGCTGCACGAACACTTGTGAAAGCAAGGGTTCAACATGCAGTGCTGGGTTACCCACAGGAGCCACTGAGGTCTGTGTCTTGGGATTGTGAAAAGGGTCGAAATGGAATAGAAAGAAGTAATTGTTTTTTCTTTTTATTTCTGGAAAAAACACAAAACATCACAGCACTAAGGTTTTATATTCAGTAAAAGACTTCCATCCAACCAGTATTTTCAGATTTCCAATTTTGTCAGAAAAAGTAAGTAATACATCAAAAAGCTCCACCCTCAACATCCACATGTAACACAGAAAAGTCCTGGTCTGCTCCAATACATACTTCTCTACCACTGCAAAATATTTCAGAAGGAGGCCTTTAATTCTAAAGCAATTTTTCACTTGAAGGTCATGAGATGATACAAAATAAAAACTTAACAGTCACACAGTAGTTTAAAATAATATTTCAGCCAGTAAGACTGCAAGAAACTGCTTAGCTTCAAAAAGCATTACACAATGAAACCTGCCAACACTTTTTTCTTTTGTTTGTTTATTTATTCCCCCATCTTAAAATAAGATCATGAAAGGCTGCTCAGTTCAATCCCTCTCTCCAGAGGCAGCATGAACTGTCATTAAGCTGTCCTGGGGCATGTCACCAGCACTACTTCATACATCTGAGGGCTTTCAGTTGAACTACTGATCAAGTCTGGCCCTACTGAATTTTTACAATTAAAATTTCAAGGTGACATGTTATGGCATAGTATTAAGCATAGATTTCATTTGTCCTTCATTAATAATCAACCTTACAGTCAAATATCCATTAACATGAACTGCATAATAAAATCAACAACAATTTCAAATGAATTCCCATACGAACAAAACACTTCAAATGCTTAATATTTCACACTCCTCTTTCACCAGATACAGTTCAGTAGCACTCTAGGTCTTTGAAATCTTCATAATGCTTTTTATCTTTTGAAATGAAACATTTTTTTTAGACTTTCATATCATCCTTATTACTCGATATCAGTGCCAAGTCATTTCCCTCTCTGGATTACATCTATCCTTTCATATCTCTTTTACCATTTAACAAACAAAATCCTTTCTCTGGTTCTTCCCTGGGTATTTACTCACAAAATACCAATACTGTTCTAAACAAAATTAACAGAATTGGATACTAAGGCAGCCCTCCTCTGCTTCATAGGCTGGCATATACTATAAGTAAAAATTCAGAGATAAAACGCATGAAACAAGGAAAATTAACAGCTGGCTTGGTATATATAGCTTGATTTGACAATACAGGCCATCTATTATCACCCACTGGTGTACTGAGTTATTATGAAAATCATCTTTCAACAATGTAAGTTTGTGTGATTTTCACTGTCTTCTAGATACAGCTTATTTTTCTAAGCAAGAAGAATTTGATCTGGTATGCACATGCAGCCTGGTGCTATTCTGCTCAGAAACATTAATGTTAAGCTCCAAAGAGCAAAACTCACAGTGATGATCACTATTAATAAAGAAAACTTTACCAATTGTGACTGGAACCTCTCAAGATTTTAGATTTAGCTACTTTTCCTGAACACGAACAGTGTGATTGCTTGCATTCTGCAGAGTAGAGGTGACTTTGTCATGCCCAAAATCTGTGCTTTTTGATGTTAACTAACTTCCTATAAAATCCTGTGAATGCAAGATAAGGAGGCTTTTACCTGAGAGCAGCTAAGTCTGATAAGTGAGGTGTTTGATTAAGCTCAACTAAGATTAGGAGAAAGTTATTGATGCCTTATCTCAGAAGAACTATACAGTTAGACAGCTATCTCAATAAGAAGCCATCCCTTTTTCAACTTCTTGACAAAGCCAGAATCTACCCATTTTTAACCCAATTCACCTAAAAATTCAGAAAATACTAATCCTTCACTGTAGTTCAAATTGCAACATTTCTATGGCAAATTAGAGACAATATTTATGACAGGATCCAGAAGAGTACACATGGAATTCTCAAGCACTAATTATTTCAGACAGTGAAGATGATCTTGCATTTCTCCATCTTGAGACGGAAGCACATGATTTCTGAAGTACTGCTTCCATTACATACTACTGCTCTGAACATAATGCAATTTCCCAGTGAAAAAAAATCTATGAAATCTACTCCTTTAGGCTACCATTTACATAGAATCGTAGAATAGCCTAGGCTGGAAGGGACCTTAGAGATCACTTAATCCAACCTCCCTGTTACAGGCAGAGACACCTGGGAACTAGCATGCCACATTGAGCATTTGCATGGATAACATTGATATATGAAGTGGGACATCAAACTTAAGCAATTGAAAAATCTGTAATCATAAACCACACACATACACACACTCCCTTCTTACAGGCCCTTTTGCAGTAGAAGCAGCTGTGCGTTCCCTATCCCCACTGGATTTTGGGGTTGGTAGTAAATGGTTTTTGTTTCAAGTTTGAAAGTCTCTCGTTGCCTAGATGGCACAAGCAATATCTGGAGAGAAGAATCCTAGATCCTAGGACTGTTTTGTGAAAATATTGGTACTGTGGAGAATGGAGAACAGAACAGAGTAAAAGACCACAATGTTGTAAGATATGACCAAAACGCCTCTCCCTGCAGTCCATGACGCCCTAAAAATAAATGGTCTGCACACCTCTGTGCTCAACACTCCTTCCTTGTCACGTTCCTGCCCTCTCCAGCTCCCTGTCGAAGGCATCTACTTGTTGCATATCGCATACCAAAGTGTCTAGTTCTCAGAATATTGCTCATCTAATGAGTTCTCACTTGCAGTCTTGAGTACATGTTTCAGCAGCCCCAAAACTTCTCAAGAACTTGATTTATTGTTGTTGGACTGATGCGAGTTCACTCTTGCACTTCTGCTGAGCCTGACCTTCTCTTTCTCCTTCTGTAAATTGCCTGAGACCTCGCTGTAAGTATACAGACTTAGTCAAGAAATTGTAATTATCAGAATGCATGAAACTGGAGGCATAATTTGCACTTATTCATCACATCATTTCATTTCATTCACTTGTATTTTTTCTCATTTTAATTGAGTTACTATGCTGCAAATTAGAGTTACAGAGAATTCCTGCTTTGTTGTTCTTGCTTAAAGCAACAGTCCATGAGGTATCCCACTGAAATAGCTACATTGTTACTGTAAGGGATATTTAATGCTCCTTGCTAATCCCAATGCATTATTTAAGAAAAGTTTAGCATTAGTTCTGAATTATTTTCTAGACTATGCCTACTTCCAACATACAAAAATGAACATTAAAAAAACAAAAACAAACAAACCCATCTGTTCTGAATAGACTTTGAGATAATAATGAGCAGTACAAGAATAGATATGATCTCTGGAAACTGTGCAGGTAAGCAAACTAAACAAAGCCAGGTAGTGCTGTATTTATCTAGCACAAATATGTATGTTCCTCAAATATAAAAAGTATTGATTTACTAATGTAACAAGATCCATTTCCTTCAAGCACTGCTGGCATAAAGCCCTTTCTGGAGTATACTGTTGTTGATCATCAAATACAGCACATTCCTACATCAGCAGCGTAGGAGGTAGGATTATTCCACTGCGAATTGCTTACTCAAGAGGCAAGTGGAAAAAAAAAAATCACCACTAAATAGACAACTTGCATTTAAAATTAAATAAAAAAATGCACCAGAAGCTTCTGCACCTACTAATGCTTTTTTTATTTTCCAAACTTATCTCCTCCTAGATCAGGCAGAACAGTGTTTTACTTGCATAAATATTTAATTAGACTTTATGACAACTGTGGCGAATTCTTCTAGCTCTTTCCTATGCAGACTTAAAAAAGGCTTGCTGAATTTGTACAGTTGCACTTACTAAAGGAGGCTCAAAACTCTAGATGAAAACATTATTTTACCTGTCAGCAAATAAGCATGCTTTGGTTTAGAGCTCATATTTTGGCAAGTCAGGAAATTAACTTCTTTGCAAAATTTCACTCACCTGTTTCATTTATTTCGTACAAGGTTGTAAGGCTCATATTCCAGTAACTTTATGCCTTGAAGAAAGTCATCCACAAACCACTTTACCATTGCAAAAAATCTGCAGTACATCTGGGTCGTCAGCTTCACATGTAATATTTGAGTTCTACATCTAGATATTCCCCAAGAAATAGTCATTCTGAACAGAATATCATTAGTTCTTCTGCACTCAGCTGACAACTTTGTTTCCTGATACCAAACTTTTACATAAAGCAAACATTCTTTTGGCAGAAACATTGTGGTGACAGCTTCCACTGTGAGAACTACCAGAGACTTTGATTTCCTACACAGTGCAGGGTGGTACTAAAGCATTGTAAAGAACATAAGAAGTTTCTATCACAGAATCACAGAATGTTCAGGGTTGGAAGGGACCTTAAAAGATCATCCAGTTCAGCCCCCCTGCCAGAGCAGGATCACCTACAGTAAATCGCACAGGAAAATGTCCAGGTGGGTTTTGAATGTCTCCAGAGAAGGAGACTCCACAACCTCCCTGGGCAGCCTGTGCCAGTGGTTTGTCACCCTCACAGTGAAAAAGGTTTTTTTCTAATATTTTTGTGGAACCTCCTATGTTCCAGCTTGTACTCATTGTCCCTTGTCCTAATATTGGAGCCACTGAAAAGAGCCTGGCTCCATCCTCCTGACACTCCCCCTTGACGTATTCATAAACATTTATGAGGTCACCCCTCAGCCTCCTCTTCTCCAAACTAAAGAGACCCAGCTCCTTCAGCCTTTCCTCATAAGGGAGATGTTCCACTCCATCATCTCTGTGGCTGCGCTGGACTCTCCCAAGCAGTTCCCTGTCTCTCTTGAGCTGAGGGGTCCAGAGCTGGACACAATATTCCAGATGTGGCCTCATCAGGGCAGAGTAGAGGGGCAGGAGGACCTCTCTCGACCTATAGTAATACTATAGTAATACTTCTATAGTAATACAGAATATAGCTTAAGCTTAATTTCCCCATTTATTCTTTCTCATACTGGAGAGAAAAAAGTTAATTCATCTTGCATGCAAGCAGTAACCATCTTGGTTAGTATGAAGAAACTGTTTAGGACTGTCAGCATGCACCTAGGGAGCCTTGAGATAGAATGGAAGACAAATTGACCAAATATTGATTTAGAACAACAGTCAGATAAAGAAGGCAAAAATGTGAAAACAGTGCAAGCAGAGTGTGAAATAAAACCCCTGAACTGTCAGGGAACTGGAAGAACAACCAGATGCTTTCTGCAGTGACATAAATTGAAGTAGAAGTCACCAGGCAGAGATATAAGCAATGCTACCACAACACCACGTAAATAATCTGACTTACTCTAAAAGACTTGTTCTGTGGAGCTGAAACCAACTGCTGGTTGCATAAATCACATCCACTCTCTGACAATAACAGGCTAGAACATGCATTCTTCAGAGAATGGAAACTACACAGCAGACTGGTAGTACTTTCTCCTGCTAGAAATGCAATCTAGAGAAATGAAATTGTCATACTTAGGGTCTGAAATAGTGCCCATGGGTTAGAGTAGCTGGTGATGGCACTACTCTTTCAATTTATCCCCAAGTATCACAGGAACATTACTGCTAGCACTTTCTTTCTGCATTGAAATATGAAATTTTTTATATACCAACTAGAGATCATTCGAACGAATGAGCAGGCTAAAAAATACAGAAGTAATAATTCTTTAATATACATATCCCAGCACTGCATGATGCATAAATTTATATAAACATAGATGAGTTGCTTAGGGACACAGTTTAGCGGTGAACTTGACATCACTAGGTTAACAGTTGGACTCTATCTTAAAGGTCTTTTCCAACCTAAATGATTCTATGATTCTATATTGAATTCCACAGTCTAATTTTACTGTTCCCTTAAGTCATCATTAATTATCAGTTAAAATAATCAGTCTTCTGTGTTTCAAAGCATAGAATTCATTTGTTCCATACATATAAACTAAAAATAATTTCTATACACTTAAACCTAAAAATATAACTTCAAAGCTCCTTACAAAGAACAGTATACACTGACAGACAGAGTTCATTACTACCTGTGTGTCTTTGTGTAACCAGGTGAAGGCAGAAGACCCACTCCTTTTCTTCGAACAATTCAAACTTGAAGAAAGGTACTGAACTCTGCAGGAAGAAATCTCTCAAACACCAATTCAGTCAACAAGAAAGTAGTAACATAATATTTGGCTATATTTCAGTTTCTTTTCCACTTGTTTACTTTTCCCATGCTTTAATGGAAGAAACAAATGACACTTTCTCTATATGCCTTTTTCATATAAAACCACACATATCTATAAAGCATTATTGGAGAAAGAACATACTGCTATCTACACATATTCTAGCAGTAGAGAACCTTTTTCACCTTACCAAAACATATACACTCCACAGAGACATGAAGCAAGATAAGGGGGAGAGTAGGGTACTGTATTGAGGTGTGATATAAAGGTCAGTAAATCACACGAGTGTTCTTATGTCAAGACTGAGTCACAGAGTAAACTACTCTTAAGTCCCATAACAGTATCTACAGAAAAGTTGTTTAAATATTCAAAATCTGTACAAACTACTCTGCTGGAAGAGGGTGGAAATCAAAATTGAACTCAATCACTCCCCTAAGTAGATAATAATAAAAAATAACCAACAATCTTGAAAATATTCACAGTTCGTCCACTTGCTATAAGCACACACAAAGCTTAGTGGAACGCTTTCCACTGAAGGGAAAACTTTTCAGAACAATCATATCAGAAACCAGAGCCTCTGTCTACCCCACTCGCCCAAGCTAAAAACAGCTCCGCCTACTTCTGAGAGAGCTTTGCACTGTTCCCTGTATTCCTTGTTGGCTTCTTGACTGCTTCAATTTTGTCATCAGGTTTGTTTTGGCAGGTAGATCCATTTGCAACTTTAACAAGTTTGTACTGTTTTGTTCTCTTCCCTGTTTTTTTCAAAAATGTTGAAACATTTGCCTTTAAAAAAGGCTTTATGGCACCATAAAAAGTTGATCTGACTCTAACATTCAGATAAGATGAAAGGCTAGTAAAACATGCCTTAACCTGAAAATTCAGCACCGAAAAACAAATATAAAAATCAGCAGTAATTCAGGCTTTTTGTCACTTTCTTTTCAATACAGTTTTGCCTTTCATGTTTTATCTGAATCTGTTGGGAAACAGGTGAACACAGTATTAAACCAACCAGGCTTAACATACGTTTCAAGACATGAGTAGGTAAACCAAATGGTGTTTGATTGATGAATCATAGATTCAATGTCCATATATACATACCATGAATTATAAATAATTTTTTTTGACAGATCAGCTGGGAAGCATTGAAACATTATTCTATTTTCTAGGAATAGCTGAGCATCTGAGGTTTCAAGAGACAACAGAACATATGAAGGCTAGGAAGACATTTCGATATTGTTATAAACATGTGCTTTTCTTTTAAAAAAGAGCAAAGAATTTGAAAGAATGCAAAGAATAGATTTTCAGCTTCTGTAACCGTTAAACACACAAAACAAATTTTGTTTTGTAGTATTAACCTGAGAGTAGTAAAACTCCCAGTAGATATTCGCAACTGTCACTGTACAAGATAGTGTCAGGATTTAGGATTCACAGAACTGTGAAAAACACATGCAGGACAACGGCGTATTTTGGAAAGTGGTTAAATATACAAGAGAGAGCAATTGAGAAGCAGAAATTTATCTCCTAAGAACGTGTACAATAGCTTCATGCATTACTCCAAACATGCAACCTTACACAAAATGAAAGCAAAGATGCTTTCTGCTTGGTTCTCTGTTTCTTCTATCACCTTTTATGACCACTACAGCACATAAGATATTACTCAGAAGTTTACTGCAATGAATACAAAGTCCTATCAACACCCATCCATCGCTACTTCTTGTTGTTTAGCCATCAAAGAAAGACTTGAAAATGCAAAGATTTGTGGATCATGCAATTAAAGAAGTGCCAGATTATACTGCACTAAGAAGCACTTCAAGAACATGAATGAGCTACTCCATATCACCTCAGCTACAAGTTGTGTGTGTGTATGCTCTTAGTCTATATCAAGTATACAGCAAATCAGCTCAGTTTAGTTGGTAGTGAACAACATCTACATCAAGTTTTTCTTGCATTTGATACTTGCAGGCAAGCATCAAGCATCACAGGGACTATTACCTTAAGTCAACACAATCGCTTTGTGTGTTAGCTGTAACTCTTTATTTTACAGGAAGACATTACAAACTAGAAGCCAAAGGTCCTTAATAGAAGAGTAATAGAAAAAGTCCTTCCTGAATAGATTTCTGCACATCTTTAGCACAGTTATACACATATATAAGTATGTCCTTGAAAACTGCTTGTGGAAAAGTAAAAGTTAACTGCCAATTTACTGAGAAACCTTATCACTTGCACAGTTTCATTTTTTCTTTGCATCAGTATCAATATGATATTAATGTCACTGGAAAAAAACTATATAAATGTTCTAAGCTTTTATATCAATACCAATAGTTACTACTCAATCCACACCTCAGTACAGCCTTGGGAAAACCCCTACCTCTGTTTCATACTCCCTATAACACGTGGTAAGAACCTGTTGCATTTCAGGCTTATTAGTTGTTATTTTGTACTATATTAGATGAAGAATAATATGCTCAATTATTTCAGTAAATAATCCTTGTGTCTTGAAAATATAATTTATTTTTCCTTCATAGCACATAAATGAATTACCTTAGATGAGGTAGCGGGGTTTTTTTCGTTTGCCTTTTTAATAACTTGTTTAGAATTCTGACTAAATCCTTACAACATCAATTTTTATTCCATAGACTACAAGATCTGCCATTTAACTGAGAGCTGAAAAATTCCTTGTGAATTTACACGAAGTATGCACTTTATGCTAGGATAAGCAAGATGCATAGCAATGTACAGATCTGTAAGGGGGAAAAAGTGGATTTTAAAGTCTCCTGCACTTAAAAAAATAATTATTTCACAAAAAAAAAAAGTTATTTGTTACAGAACTCATTATAGACTGACTTATTCCAAAAACAATTTTAATTAGTGTTAATAATCCAGATTTAAAGGTTGATGTTAATTTCACTCTTGTAGCTAACAGAAAGTTATCATTGTTTATTCATCAGTTAATATATCAATTCTATCAAAACATAATATTCACTAAAAATAAGGTGAAGCAAAACACAGTGGGTTTTAGGGCAGATACTACTTTGTTCTGCTTTCCTAAATACTAGCCTCTTATAGCATTTCTTTTATTTCTATACAGTGACTACAAAATTCCACATGCCTCTATATTAGCAAACTAATTCTTGCATTCTAATTCAAAATACCTCAAGTTTATACTTTTATCTGGCTTTACTGTTGTCAGTTACAATCTGTATTCCCATTGTGCATAGCTAATTTTTCTTCATTCCCTCAACTGCAAACCAGGTTCTTCATGCAAAGCACTAAGGACAAGATTACAGAGACTTCACTTACAACACTCAGTATCTTAATTGTTTCAAAAGAAATTTAACTACTCAGATTACTTCATAGTTTTTCTAAGGATACTACAATTCCTTTTATTTCTTTCCTTTGAGTAGTATCATGCTTGGGTAGCAAACAATGTTATTTTGTGAAATGTTAAGTACTATGCTTTCTATAGTCCCTTCAGCAATTTCCTCATTTGCATTTAAAAAGCCCTAGCTTTATATGCATAATTTATACTAAGCAGATTCAGATAATTTAAGTTGTATCTCTTCACTTTGAAAAGTTACCTGAAAGTCTTACAAAATCTTTTATTTGATTTCTACTACTGAAATAAAGTTGGGTCTGAAATGCTTTCACTATCATCACTTTCTCATTTATGCTTATGTTTACATTTCCCTGTTTTTCTTCAACATTAATTAAAATACAATTAACAATTTTGTGAATCTTAAATTACAAATTAGCAACTTTTTTCCTAATCTCTGGATTACCCTTAGAAACAGATTATGCCTCAATATCACTGAGGTGAAACTTAACAACAAAATTAGAACACAGATTTCAAATTCCCTTTCAGTGTTGCTCCCATTTGTTTAAAAAGAGGAAATCAGAAATTCAATATTTTTTTTGAACCACTTCATTATTTTAAATGAAAGAAAGCATCTGGATGAGTGCTAACAATGGAAGAATCATTTTTGTCTCAGTTACTCGAACACTAAATATAAACATTGTGTCTGAAGTCAATTATGTAAGATTACAAACAGACATACATTGAGAACCTTCTAACTGCAGCTAATCAAGGAAATTTGAAAGGTATAATGCTTTTGACTAGTGAAATTAAAACCCATAAAAAGAGACATGGAACCATAATCTCTCATAACGCAACAGTTTTCCCTCTATTCCAAGGTCTTACAGACTAACAGTTCCAGACAGCAAGAGCAAGTCAGGCTGTGAGGATTTATAAACTTTGTTTGAGGAAAAAACTGGCACATTGGTTAAATGTTTCACATTTTCATTGCACTATATCTATATTTTTTCAGTGATCTTGGGACACAGTATCTCCTCCTAGAACATTTTTTTTACTTGATATATGATGCTCTCAGTCTTTCTCTGCCTTAGAGTATTCCCTTCTCTTGGTCTTTCAACAGAAAAACAACCTGCCTTAGAATCAAGCATCCTAGTTTGAATTAGATCATTGTTAGCAGAATCACCTTGGGAAAGATGAATTAATTAGAGTGAAAAAGAAAACCACTATTTCTCTTCACATGCATACCACAGATTTGTGAACCCATAAAGCTACTGAAAATCCAGGCAGATACAATCACTTCTGAAGATTTTTGTGTAGGTCACCTGCTAAAAGCACCATGAAACTATTCCATGGACAAATGCCTATAAAAATGCCAAGCTATAAGGATGCTAGGACAGTCAACATAATTAACCAGTCACCCATCAACAATAGTAGATATCATCATACCTTCTTTGCCATTCTATAAACAATCTTTTTACCCTACTTATTCTGCAATTAAAACAATTTTTCTCATTTTGAAATCAGGCTATTGGTCAAACAGCTGACATATAGAAACCTAAACTTTGGAAAAGTTATTTTAAGCTCAATTCTCTTTAACCATCTAAAGTTAAAAAAAATTTCAAAAACATGTAAGTACCATGTGCCCATACAAACTACAAACATCACAACTTCTCATCCTGCCTGATGCCTTGGAAAGGCTATCCTATACCTCTGCACGATTAACTCCTTCCACAGTGCAGTCATGGCTAGCACACTCATTTTCCCCACTGCTTGCTTCTTCCATGAAGTTATAATTGCTGTATGGTCACACATTTTCAGGAACAGCTGCTCAGGGTGCCCCAGTCAATTGTATATGGGGTCTCTAGTTTCCAAAACACACACTTGGATACCTTCTGGGTAAAGGATTAAAGTTTAGCAGCAAGAGCGTTGCTTTAGCAGTAACCAGCGTAGCCTACATATATTACATAAAGTATGGAATTACATAAAAGATCACTGTAACTTAAAATAAAAAATAGCAATGCTGAGTTCTTTCAGATGTTTTTCAGGCATTTACTTTTAGATGAGCACCACAGACCTGATACAAGCCTAGTCCAGACTCCCAAAGTCCTGGAGCTGAGATTTACTACTATCTTTAGCCAGCTATCAGGTTGCTAAACGAGTGCAGCTTACAGATTGTGCTCTAGAAGCAGCCAGCTCAGCCTTTGCATGGAGAATCAAGCAAGGCTCCTAACTCAACACTTGCTACTTCCACTTCAGGCAACTATCAAAAAATTACTGGAATTCCCCTTTTCCCCAAGCTGAGCTCAGATATCTACATGGGACTGGTGTCTTAATAGCAAACATGTTTCTCAACTACAGCCTCCAGATTTAAGTACTAAAAATCAGCTTAAAGTTGTGTGAAGATTTTGTTTTTCTTGACACACACAGTGAACAGTTGTTCACTGTTGCAGAAATCTAAATTCAATATTTGAAATAGTACTTTTTATTTTAGCAAGAGAAAAGAGACTCGAGTTTTTTTCCGAATCACCACATAGTTAATTCTAATAAAAAGTGAGATTTACTTCAAGAATAAAATATTTTACCAACAACAATAATACAACAATAAACCCTCAACATTCCCAACTCCAGTTTGAGATACAGTTATATAAACTCAGAGGAACATAAAGCAAGTAGCTTCACTAAAGTCAATTGGACAAAAATAGAAGCACATTCAAAGTCTTTCCAATCAATCCCTGTTATTAAGATTAGCATGCTGACGTAACACATCCATCACCTCTTCTTTACGTAACTTTCTAAAAAAGATTAAACTTATTCTTACTGACATTCTTGTTTAATATTGAAAACAAAAATTAAGATCAGGACATCAGAAGGCATTGAGCATTTGGCTTTGGATTTTTAGGGCATAGCTATTTAGGTACCTTCTCCACTTAATCTTCCTTCAGAGCCCAAAGGTGTATTCTGACAAATTAGAAGGACTTAAGGAATTTTACTGCATCCAAAACATACTTCAGACATAGATGTGAAAGAAGAAAAGCTACCTAAGTACTCTCTTATCAATTAGTTTTTCTAAGTGAATAACCATTTCTAATTCAATAGGTATCAGCAACAGATTTTAAATTCCATAAACTAGTTATAATGAAGATTAATTTACTTTTCACTTTTATGGGCTTTTTGGATGCAAGACTCACTTCCAGTGGAAGCCAATTGCCAAGACTGCCACAAATTGGACAACTGAGAAGTAAGCAGCAAGTTTGTTAATTACTAGGTTTAACTTAATAAACTTACTCTCACTAAGCTTTATGAGCCATGCTGTCCTATAGCATGTGAAAGTCCACAACAGTAACACAGTGATGTCATAAGGAAATTAAGGACACTGGTGAGTAATTTTGTAAGAAGGGGTGGGGGAATAGTAAGGCAAATGTTTTGCAGAACAGAGCATTAGTACACCAAATGAAAAAACACTCAACTGAATCAAACATAATTTTAGTCTCAACAAGTTATCAACAAAGCGTAGTCTCTCCTGAAAGCAGACAAGCAAACACTTCAACCATAGCACGACATAACTGTCCAGCCACTCACTGGGTGAGAAATTGCATAACAAAGTTTTCTCACACCCTAATCTATCTACTTTGAAACCTAGTTACTAATCTTTCCTTTGGATATTAAAGTGAAATCGGCATACATATGAAGATACAGCTAAGAGAACATCACTTAATAAATCATCACAATACTGCTTTTAAGCACTCTTCATTTAAAAATATGTGAATTTATACAATAGTGAAGCACCACTTACTTCTCCCTATTATTAATCAAATACACACCAAAAAAGACCAGCACCAGAATGAAATCACTGCAATTATGCAAGCCTGAAAAACAATTTTTTTTTCTCTCTTTAACCTATGCTACAAAGTCCAAGCTCCAGACAACTGGATTTGATTTGCCAGAGAAACTTTCAGCTTCTCAAAAAACAAAAATCCCAGTGTTTCCAGGAGGAATAACACCATTCTGCCCCCACTAGAGGAAGCGCCTCAAATACATCACTGGCTTAAAAGCAAACAAAGGTTATTTTGAGCCTACCTGTGCTCCAAAGGCAGCAACAAGGCCATTGAACATCCTCCCGTGCCCTGCCCAGAACTCAAACCTGCTCACCCTGCTGCACATTCCAGCCAGCAAAACAGCAACCCTTATGCAAGGCCCTCCTAGCACAGCTTTATAGACTCGAGTGCAGCTACAACAACTGGTTCCAGCTGTGAGTCTGGCTTCAGCTGAACCATGTAACCAGTTGACTCACCCCTGCGTTCAGTTTAACAGGCAAGGTTTGGGCAGTGGTGAGCTGCAGGGTGGTCTCTGTGAGGGAAGATTGATGCTGCTGACTTTGTATTGGATGTGCTATGGCTAAGCCAAATAGCAAAGCTAGTAGTGCCTCTAGGAAAATATGTTTAAGAAAGGTGAAACAGTGCTCAGATATGAAGGAAACAGTTTTGTGAGTACTAAGGTTAGAGAAGAAGGAAGGAATGTTGCAGCAGAGATTCCAGTGAGAGATTCCAGAGATACCACTATTGCAGCAGAGATTTCCTCCCAGAGAGGACACTGATGGTGCAATGTTTCCCTGCAGCCTGTGGAAAGCCTTAGTGGAGCAGACCCCTGTGCTGCACCCTATGCAGAGCCTGTGCTGGAGCAGGTTCGTGCTGAGAGACTGTAGTGCATCGAAGGACCCAGGCTGCAGCAGGGGAAGAGCATGAGGAGGAAGGAGAGGGTGAGAGTAGCCACTATGGAGTGACTGAAGCCCCTGTGTGGCATTCCCTGCAGAGCTTGCTAGGCACTTGAGGAGGTGGAATTGAAGGACAGTAACCGAGCCTGGAAAAAGGAGCAGGGAGAGGTGTTTTGAGATTTGCTTCTGTTTCCTACCATCCAAGTCTAGCTTAATTAGTGACAAATGAAATTAGTTATCCCTGAGTCTTCCGTCTGTGAAGGTAATTGTAAGTTATCTCCCCGTTGTTAGCTTGACCAGCAAGTTTGTCTTCTGTTTTCCTCCTGTCTCGATGAGGTGGGGGAGTTAAAAGCATCTGGGTATGGGCATCTGGCAGCCTGACAAGGTCAATCAACCAAAGTATGTACTAAGACACAAGTGCAATATCCTTCCTTGAACTCTGTCACGTGCCAAACACATCATGGCTTATGCGTGTAGCTAATGGGTATACTCGCTATGACTTTAAGTGGAAAATAGGCAACCATTCTAATAACGCGACTAACTAGCATCTGCAGTAGGAATTATTATGTGGAAAATATGCTCAAAACCTATGTATTCCATTTCCTTGGAAAGCTGTTTATCATTGTATATAAAGCTTTCAGAATCCTTTTTGACTTCCAGGGAGAATATTTAGATGAAAGAAAAAAGGTACTTTTTCTAACTTCTCCCTTGAGAAGATCTCCTTTGATATTAATGCTTGGATACTTCAGATTTTCTATTGATTGAAACATAACAGATTTTCTATCTATCTTATACTGTTTTTTGAGAGCTTATGGTATGAGTGTATTGATACTGATTAGGCTGAACACAGTAGGAGGAAGTATTAAGAAGTGTTTTTAGTAACAATACAAGAAAATGAGTGGGTGATGATGAATAAATCTTTAAAATAGCTACCCCTGGGGAAAAAATAGAAATACAGCAGCATTTTTCTATTTGTCTAACATATGGTGTAGATAAATATCTGATTCTGTTAGTGAAACTGCCCTAATTCCCTACAGAAGAGTGTTATCTGTAGTTTTGATCAGTATACAAACATTCAGATGTTAAATAGTGATAAGAAAAAGATGGACAAGTGCTACTTCTGATATTATTTCAATTTATAACATCATGAGATTATACAATTTTAAATAAAAAGTGTTTTCCAGTTTTACAGAGGGCTAATAATCTACTACTCAAATAACTCTGAAAAACATTGTAATTTCACCCTTCTCTGTTAATTATTCTATAGCTGTGTTGGATTCCAGTAGGGCTTTTAAAGTATTTTTTTATAAATGCAAATATAATTTATTGCTGTTTTGAGCTTCTGCTGGTTGTGTGGGTGAAACTGAGGTGGACATATCCCAATGAGTGGTGTGTTATTTTAGTATTAAAGTAACTATGGAAAAAAGCCATGGAATATAAAGGCCTATCACAGACTGTTTACAAAGTAAATTTTGATTTTCCTGTGATTCAAAGAAAACATCCTTTTGAACGATTATACAAGTAGAAAGAGTACATTCATTTTAAAGGTTTAATGTCATAATTACTATATAATCACATTTTCTCTCGTAAAAATACAAAAATTGCTGCGTACAGCACTTGAGGATAACAGTAACAGCATTTATTTCAAACAAGTAGGTAACATTAATGGAGTCTGTTTCAAACTAAAATTCTTCATGCTGTGTATTTTACCATGGTCAGCGCAACTTGAAAAATGTGGGTAGGGTCAAAGGCATTTTGTATGCTCCTTCCAGAACTGTCTCTGAGAACTGGAAAGAGATTACATCTACGTTGCTATTTATTACACATTTGGACAAAACGTCTGGGTTGCTGATGCCAAACAAAAAGGTGTTTCATCTTTGATGTTACAGTGTGCTACACAATTAATGAGACAAAGCATGCAAGTAAAAATGAAACAGAGGTTGGGACACTTACGTTCCTGGGGTGAAATCCTGTAGCTTCTCAGAGCTGCTGGGATTTCTTCCTGTGGGTCAGAGAAGCCATGAACCCCGTGATTTTCAGTCCACGTGTATCTGTTAACATGTGTGCATGTACATGTGCATGTGCGTGCATAAGTATGTAAAAATACTATGGACTGTTTCCTTCCCTCTGACTGTGCTCCTGAGAAGCATATTAGGGATTTGTATATTCTCAGTCAAGATAAACAAGATAAAGAGGGTACAGGGTCAAAATCCTGACAGTGATAGTTCAAAGCAATCCTTGGCACAGTGGAACCATGAACATAACCACATCTTACTTCTCTGTTGATGCTGGAATGTTGGAAGGCAAATACTGGAGAAGGCCTTTGAATTTTTTATTAATAACATCCTGCAAGGAACTAATAATTGTAGAAAATTGCCATCTCAAATTTGACATGAAATAGAAAATGACATTTTTTCCAATCTGTAGTGAAGGAAAAGGACTGGAAAAAAAAGGCTATCAGATGTGTATACAGTATTCCTTATATAAATACTTACAAAATATATTTTAAAATGATTGCATAGGCTAAAATTCTGTACTAGTCATAGGTACATTCTGAGCCCATCCATTCAGCTGCATCCTTATTCTTACTTTATATGAAAATCCCCTGCCTCTGATAAAAAATAATTATCTCACATTATTTAATGAGTCATGCCAATCCTGCTAATTGTCTCAGCAAAAGGTTAGCATGGTGATTTTTTTCTACTCTTTATTGCTACTCTGAAACTCAAGTGTGCTGCGAGTATTTGATAATAGAAGTGTTTCTTTCTGAAAATAATTTGTGCATGTGTACATATATGTGCATTCTAAAATCATCAGAACTATACCAAAGAACTTAATTTCTAAAGGCTTGTTGGGTTTCCACAATGCTGCACATCCCATATTACTAGCAGATGCCACACTACCATGTAGGAATTTCTACATCATGATTAGTGCAATGATTTTTCAGGTAAGGAGAAATCTTGTTATTTTTTCTTGCTCCAAAATAATTACAACATAAAATGAAAGGGTAAGAGATACTGCTTTTTTGTTTGCATATGTTGAGTAGTACTCATCTTCACAAAAAGCACTTTGAATCCAGTATAAAAGTGTCTTGTCAAACAGAAGTTACTTTCAGGACACGTTAATACAATTATGACTTTAGAAGTTCCAAGAACCATAATTCCTTAAAAGTACAGAAGTACAATCTATAAGAAAAGAACCCACAGCTCATTCTTGGTAATTAAAGACTTTACTTTTTTTCTGTTGAGCACAACTTCCACTGAAAACATGAAGAAAACCTCCACAGTACTGCATACTTGGTGTTTAAGATCTATTGCAGGAACGGTGAAAAAAGTGATATCTATGCAGAGAAAATGTTGTTAGGATGACAGAAAACAGTACTGGAGAAATATTAGTAATAAGATTTAGATAAGGAGCTTCAGTAAAATGAATAAGGACAAAGCTGACAAGTCCTAGATTTTAAAATAGGTTATTTGGAAGTGGTTGAAACAAGTCTTAATTTGCTTGTATGCTGACATCTAGCTTGAACATATTATCTATTTATTTGCAGAGCTTTCAGTAACACAAATATTTAAAGCAGTAAAATTACTACAGGCAAAAGTTGCGCTATATATACATATATATCAACTGAGAAGTTAATTCTCTGTTTGCTAATGAAGGTATGATGAAAAATACGTAAAATTTCAAGACTGGGTTTTGGAGAAACTGAATTAATGTTTAAATAGGTCACTTTTCATTCATTTAGTTCTTTCAGGATGGCCTCTTATGAATACAAGTTTGCTTCTGTGATAAATAATGGTGCCTTAGATTTTAGAACATCGTGAAGTCATTTGGATAAGTAAATAAAACGAACAGAGAGACGATATTCTCTTAAGAAAAATAATGTTTTGTTAGAGGAAAATCATATTTTTTCTAACATTTTACAGTAGTTTACATGGACATAAATATAAAAAATTTTAAGACTGTAGTAAAATTAGTCAGAGAAAAGTGACAGCAACAGAAAATAAATATCGCAATGTATACATTTTAGAGAAAGTACCAAAAAAGCATAAAAAAAACAAATGTTGAACAAAAAAGATTTGGAAACGCAGAATATTATTAGTAGTAGTACTATTATTATTATTTAAATTTTATTTTTGTTCTGTCTATGAATGTTTTCTGATAAATGGTCCAACAATGGAAAAGTTAGTTAGTCCTGTATTGCTGTTCCACAACACAGGGGACAGAACTGTCACAAATTAATTTTTTTTTTTGATCCCTTATGTATCTGTCAGGACATTAAGAGAATAAAAACTTCCAATGAGATAAAAAAGGAAAAGTAAACTGCATCAGGAAGGGGACTATCCAAATAAAGACAAAACAAGTTTAGCTGAGAACAATGAATGACAATTCAATAGTAACTTTCTATTGTACTTTTTATGTTTGGAATTACTGACAAAATGGCATCAAATTCTTCTGCAAATGATTGGCTTTAAATGGGTACTTGAACCTTATTTCTACCTTTTGTTACGTATGTGTAATGGTTAGGGACTCAAAATCATACAAAATATTTAAGAATAAAGAAGGTTAGTGCTACTACGGTTTGCCTCCATTTTGAGAAGAATTTTTCATTTTTTACTTTGGTCTATGTTTTATCTATTTATTACTTTTATCTCTCTTTCCACAATAGTATAAATAGTACTTCCCATAGAAGTGTAATGATGTTTATTTTTGTAAAAAAATGTTAATTATCTAACTAATGATTCACAATAGGAGGAAAATCTATACTCAGAAGAGATCTGGCTTTCTTTTCTGAAATTGTTTTGTAACTTACACTGTAGTGCCACAAACAGAAATCTGAGGATGGGTTTTCAAATGTAAAACATATAGGATCATTGCTTTTGAATCTTTTCCAACCTTAGATTGAGGTAACAGTGCAAGACAAAAAAAATTATTTTCCGGTTAGGAGCTAAATGAGACATATTAGCAGAGAATGAAAAATGCCCATTAAATTCACAAGGTTCATCTTTTTATAATTCCAGAGAAGCTTTGCAGGTTTTCATATGGAGGTTAATTTTTGCACTGTCACCTGAACTTTTCCAGGTTTCTCTCAACCAAAGCATCAATCCTTCAACATTAATTCATTAATAACTAGCACGCCTGTGACATAACCTCCTTTGTAGTATATTGCTGTTACTGTCCTGCCCTTTGTATTGACTATCCTGCCTTGGATATGTTTCCTCAGCATATTTCTTTGCCTTACTATGCATTTCTTCTTTCAAACTATTTATAATGTAAATCAGCCAATACATCTGAAACCAGGCTATGAATCCGATCTTCTGTGCACCTGCATTTATATCTCTAATTCCCAAAGTCTTGTCATTCATATTTGCCCTCTATCACTGAGATCAAGTTCTGCATCTTTGAGCTCCTCATAATTTGTAACTTGCTGATTACTCATTTGTATTTTTAGATTGATTTTGATAGATTAGACTTTTGAATATTTTCACTGTATATATAAAGTGATTTCTTAAATGCCCTAGTAAATTGCAACTAGGGATTTCCTACTCAATGCTTTTTGAAAGAGGAATTTATAAAATGTGTTGCAGTGATTTCTCTTTGATAAATGTATCTGGATGATCCATAATCAGATAATAACCCTCCATAAGTTTTCTGACCATAGTATCTGACAAACCTTTCTACTCCTCATTGTATCCAAACACAAATTTTCTTATCTTGTCCATTTGCATGTGAAAAAGGAACATTCTTTTCTTAAAATTTCTAAAGTGATATTTTATAGCTCCTCTTACTTTTATCTGGACCTAGGAACCATAGCAATGCAAATTTCCATTGGGTCTTGAAAGGGCAAAGTGATTAGGCTAGGAGATCTAGATTTAAACGAGGTAATTCTGACACCTTATTTATGATAGTATATGCATTTTCTTTAGGCATTGAAAAGTCTGCACCTTGTTCTTAGATACTACTATTAGAAATGACATCTACTTCCCATTCACACTAACACCTATGAAAATACCATGGCCTGTCATTATGGTTGTTCCTACTCAGTTAAACCTTGTTCCTGCCAGCCCTCCCCAGTCTTCTTGAGGCTGGCTTAGCAAGGCAAAGCACCATTCAAATGGTTGTATTTTTAGCTCTTTGCTGCGTGTCCATCATCCTCATCCAAAATGCCTGACCTTACATAAGGAGATCTCCTGGCGCCTTCTGAACTACAAGAATAGAGCAGCTTTCCAATGGCAATTTTGCTCAGGGCACTGTCAAGTCTGTGCCATCAACTTATAAATAGCAATTCTTCATTTAGGATGAACCATTTATGAAAGGTAACACAGCAGGCATATTAATCTGTCAAACCAACAGTCAAAGCAATCTTGAGTCAGTGGCCCATTGAAAAATGGATTATGAAGTTGACAATCTTGTGTAACAATGACTGTGGCCAGACTGAGCCTGTTTTTATTACCTCTATGGATAGTAAAAATGTGAAAAATATAAAGATGAAATTCAATAAAAATTAAGATAAAGGCAACTAAGACATATTGTAGCAGGAATCCAGCTTTTGGATCTCTTATTACTTATCTAGCTTCACTTGCCTTGAACACAGAGCTGGACCAGATAACCTAAAGAGTTTCCTTCCAAACTAAATTATTCTATAATTCTACTGGAAAGCCACAAACTTCACTCTGTAGATGGTGGAAAGAAACTGTCACCAAAAATCAAAGAAAGTTTACAGACAAGTAGAACACTGCTGACTGCATCACGCCCTTTTACCTTATGACTAAAATACACTAATACCAGTAATATTAATTCATCCCAAGTGAAGAGAGAGAAAAGCACATAGAATTATCTAAACAATTCTTATTTTCTCACAGCTCCTTGTATTTTAAAACAAGACAGCTGAAATATTCTACAGCACTAACTTTAATTTTCACCCTAGAAACAAGAATTTTGGCTCTTCTTTCTTCTTCCCCAGCCTGTTTAAAACAGTAAGAAAAACCAGCCAACAATAACAAACAAATAAAAACCAACCAAAAATACAGACTGTTTAATACAGGTAAAAATGAACATGTTCTGCAACAGTTTGAATTTCAAACAACTTGCTGTTCAAACTATTTTCTTATTAATTTCATAATCGAAAAAAAAATCTTCTTCCTGGTCTTCCAACAATTTATGAGAAATCTGTGTGGTGAAGTAGAAAGGCAACTCTTTTGTTCATGCATGTAACAGTCTCACCTGTGGGCATATACACAGATGCAGGTGTTAGTCTGCAATACATATCACACAGCTGGAAGTACTGATTACTAATCTCATTTTTACAGCATATATTTAATAACCTTCCAGTTAATGGATCCTATCCTGCAAACTGTAAAGGCAAGGAACATCATCCGAAATGAGAGGGAATACATGTGTACACATGCCCCATTCTGCCCAATATTTGTTAAGGTAAAGTCACATTATAACTGTCTAGGGAAAAAAAACACACCTATTTCAGACAGTACAATAATAATGGCAGTAACACTTGCTAATTATACAAATATCACTCATAACAGCAACTCTGAATCAAACTTACAAAATTCCTCTGTGAAGAACATGCCATGTAGGAAAAAAAAAAAATAGGAAAGATGGAAACTGGAACCAAAAGAACAAACACATTGAACCACTGAGTGACCTGGTACAAGAACATGAAACTTGTGGTTTCACTTAGTATAATCAATACATGTACTCCACCAGTTCCCCTTTTTTCCAGTATTTCTACCAGATTTATTTTTTAAAAAAAAATTCTTCCCAAGATGACAATCACTGTAAAAAAAATCTGATTATTATCAGTATCAATGTCTATTTACACCTTCTAATCAGTGCTTCTTTCATGGTGGTAAACTTCCATTTCACAACAACTGCTGCTGTTTTATCACTAGCAGAACTGAAGTCACTAATTCAGTTTGGTCATCAGGTAACTAACAAAGGATAAATTGGAAAAGTAATTGCTATCTGCTATCCTAGGTAATTCTATGGATTAATATATATACTCAGTTGTGAATAAAATTCTCTTATTTTTTTCCAAAAAGGACTCATATTTCCATAATTGTTGACTATGTCCTAAAAAAGTAACAACACAGCACCATTAAGATTCTCATTAAAAATCTATGTGACAATTTGAGGAAAAATGTTTCTTACTCTCTGTAGCTGACCATTTGTGCAGTTTAATACCATCATTGCAACAGTCATTCCAGTTTGCTAGACTACGAACATCAGAGAAAGTTTAATCCTTTAGTGGATAGATACCTCATTCTTCTCAATGATTTCTATGTCCTTTTGTCCTCTGAAAATGTATATAACTATGATTTTTCTCATACCTAGTTTTTCCAGTACATTTATTTTAACTGAGCTAGCACCAATGTCCATTTCTATTGCAATTTCAGCCACTATTACCTGTCTATTTTCAAGTACCAAATATTCAAATCTGCATATACTGAGTTTCAACAAAACTGTCCTATTCGGTCCTTGTCTTCCTGTACTCCTTTACATACAATTATGTGCTTTTTCCTTTCCCTGGACAGTAAGTCATTGCTTAATTCACGTCCAACAATTCAGCTCCAAAAACAATAAACTTGAGTTAAAGACTTTCTTTAATATTGAATTTCTTAAGCCAAAATCTCCTGAGAAACAGCTCTTTCTGCTTTTGGAGTCTATCTCTGTTCCATCCTAGAAAAAGGATAAGCCTATTCTTAAACCATATAAGTTCTGACATATTTTACCCATCACTGATCAAGCACTTCATCTAATTAGCTCTCTAATGGACTACTCAATTGGAAAGCTACGGGTATGCTGCATCTTTTTTCTAAACTTCTCAGTAGGAAACCTTGTAAAACTATAACACAAGTAACAAAATTTCTCTCTTTCTTTTTTTTTTTTTTTTTACTATTTATAGGGATGGGGATCTCACAATGTGTATGACTCCAGGTTTAGTTGACCCTCTCACACAAACCCTTGTATGTATAGTAATTGTTCTCAAATATCTAGCTGTAAGTCTAAACAACCTCTGTCAACGAAAATGGGGCAGAAATACAACAGAAATTATCAATTGGATTAAACTGCACAAGATAAACAGTGGTATTCTTTGTTTACTGTTGAATTGGGACAATGAAGTGCTATGTGTGACCAGTCAAACTTGGCATTTCATGTGCTTCGTGCTTAGCTGTGCAGAGGACTTCTGTCCTCAGCTTCTTCAGTAATCGCTTGTTTTTGTTGTGACTCTAGACTGAGCAGTGACAATAAAGACTAGAGATAAAAGGTCTAAACTCTACACTTCAGTGGGAGCCCATTAAACCATAGCACACTAGTAGACTTCACCCTTTCATGCAAATCATGTCTTGCAAAATACATCTGGCTTGCATAATCATCAGCTTACCCAATGAGTTCTGATGGGCTGTTAGCTGACCTACAAGGAACCGGCTAAGCTGTCTTCTGCATATCTGACTTGATGTGTCTGCCAAACTACATTATCCATCTGACTGTGCAGACTTCTCTGTGTATACTGTTTGACACACAAAGGCAATAGGTCTTCTGCAGAACAGCTACAGTCAAACAACTTTCCTAATCAGAAAAAATATATCTGTGAGCTTCACAGTTGCTATGAAAGTTGTCAGAATTTCTGAGGACAAGGACATTATTTAAAATTCTAAACATGAATTTCAGAGTCTGACTTCTGACTCGTTTTTAAATAGCTTATATTTTAGAGTACTAATAGAAAAAACTGGCCAAAACATCAGAATGTAGGAATATTATTTAGGTGATTAATACCATGGAATGGTGCAAAAAGCCATTCAAAGGCAGCTGTAAAGCACACAACATGCTTAACAAGAAGCCACAGGCAAGCTTTGAGCGCAAATCCCCTAATCCTATTGATTCTGCTTCTGAAAAGAAGTGAAGCTCTTCTGTGACTCAGAAGGGTGACAATATACAGTATGTGCACACAGCAAGGCAATGTATGCTTCAGGAAACTTAATCATGCAACCTTCTTCATTACTTGAAAAATCACTTCTGTCAATACTCAAGCCACATCCTCACTGACTGCTGCTGTTTAAGATGCTGTCAATCTTCCTGTATGATTTTGTGAACCAAATAAATTCCAAGTCATTTAAAGGTGCTATTATCTCTGCTGATAACATTACCACATTCAGGAGTTGCTGGAATAGGAAAATAAAACTTAGTTCAATCCTTTTGTTCTGGCAGTTTCTCAGTCTCCCAACATAAAAACATAAGGTTTCAACATAGAACTGGAGACTAAGTATTTATACATATTCTCATAGACATAACTCTGCTCATAACATTCATTCAGGAGTATATTTCTATTATAAACCAAATAAAAGGTGATGTGTTTTTTTTCTTTACAGATGCAGGCATTTCATTCATTCATATCTGACATGCTAGAATAACCTCGTTGGTTAATTTTTCTGTAGATTTTATCAGTTGGGTTTATACACATTTCCCAGAAGAACGTAAATTCTCCTCCCAAAAGCAATTGTTATTACTCATGTCAGATGTTACTATTGCTTTACATCGCTTGCGAGATCACTCAAGCCAGAAAGTCATAAAAACATTTATTGTTGATTCTGATTTGACTAAAGGTATGTTCAAAAACTTCTCTCTTTGTGAGAAGAATTTTAACACAAGCTTTTTTCTGCGTGTATAAAGCTGATTTTCATTTTTTTTCAGAACTTGTGCAATACAAAATACTTATCAAAATGGAGGCTGGAATTGCTGTGTTAATGACAATTTCAACTTTTCTTTTGGTTCAGTTGGCAAGCTATCAGCACTAATCTAGATTCCTAAGTGGCTGTTTCAGAAAAGAATAAGATTTCTAGTTTATGGAGGAAATACAAGGGAGAGATTGCAAATACATTCTGGCCCTTGAATAACAAGAAACAATTACCTTGTGTTGTCGCAACAGCAAGGAAGCTACAAAATGTGATTTTGATATTCATAAAATATCCATAGCTCCCTAACCATCATAGAAAATAATCTTAATTCTTTTTGTCAAAGTCAAGATGGGTGCAAAAAATAATGAAAAATGCTCTGCCCTTTCATATCTTTCTATATACAATGAACACACAGTAAAAGAAGTAAAAAACCCCTCTAGTAGTGAAGAGATACTTGTTCTGTCAGGTATGCTGTGAGTAACTATTTGAATATCCAGCAAAGAAATTGGGCAATTAATTATTTCCACTTACTGTCATAGAAAGAACAGAGAATCATAAAAAATAAGGAGAGTAAAAATTTGAGATAATGATTCATCTTTCTTTACTCAAGCACAATCAAGGAGTGGCAAGCAACAATATAAAATACGCATAAAAACATGACTAAAATTATTGTTCATCTTGTTGCTGCATGTTCTTTTTTTTACCTTGCATTAATTTTAACTATAATTTAAATGAATATAAAATGCAGAAAGAATACCTCCTTGCTACATTGGAACGACACAGGTTCAGTTTCAGGTATGGCAAAGAAATTGCAGTCTACAAAATATGTATGTATTATATGTATGAGTTTTGCATGCTGAGAGAAATGGATGGATCCTGAATTAAATTTCTCAGGTCAGGGACGCTGTCAGCAGACATTGGCGGGAAATCAGGCTAAAGAAACATCATAATGTTGCCAGAAGATGGAAGATTATCAAGGAAAATACCAAGTGGCAATCTTCTAAACCACGTCCTTGAGCACGACATCTACGTATCTTTTCATTACCTCCAGGGATGGTAACTTCACCACTCTCCTGGGCAGGAGCCTGTTCCAATGCAAAACAACCCTTTTGGTGAATAAGTTTTTCCTAATATCCAATTTAAATCTCCCCTAGTGCAACTTGAGGGCATTTCCTCTTGACCTGTTACTTGGGAAAAAAGACCAACAACTACCTCACTACACCTTTCTCTGGAAAATCTGCTTTGCAGTAGTTGGATGTATAGACACAAAATTCAACTAGTCCAATCTATTCTGAAAAGACACCTGCAACTTTCTTTAGTGAATTTCACACAGTGCCAGTGTTCACCTACACTGGTGGTAAGAAAGCAGTATTAATCCGTGAAAGATAGAAATTCAAAATAGAAAAGAATAAGGAATGTTCAACAGAACAAGAAAGATGAACTTCTTGGAGATACTTTTCTCAGCATTTTCTTTTTGCACATTAATAAAATATGCAGACTTTTTTTTCTACTTTTCCTTACTTCTATATTTCTCAAATAGTCATTCTGATAATTAGTTAGGCATGTAAAATTGGGTTACTATACCCTCGAGCAACTGAAGACCTACACCACCACTACGCTGCCTCCTCCAGAATGAAACATAACAACTGTTTGCAGGACAGAAAACAGTTTCTGGGTAAGGCGGCAACTAGTAGAGCTGGTGAATAATTTGTAAGAATCATACAATCATATAATGGCCTAAGCTGGAAGGGACCTTAGAGATCATTTTAATCCAGCCTCCCTGCTGCCAGGGACGCCACCTCTCGACTAGATCAGGCAACACAAGGGGACCGAACGGGAATTGAACCCGCGACCTTTGCGTTGTTAACGCTATGCTCTGCTGACTGAGCTAACCGGCCCCTGTAGTGAATTTAAATTATTTCTAAGTCTACTATTTTTTACTGCTTTTCAGTACTTGATGACTTTTTTAGCAAAGCTGCAAATTACACCAGAAGGTACACTGCAAACAGAAATTAACTCTTACAAAACATTAAAGTTCAACATTTAACGGGCACCTAATACAGTTTGAGTGCAAGGATGCTTGTGGAGATTTATTCAAAAAGGTCATAAAAATAGTAATAAATTTGCTTTGAATTTTAAATGAAAGCTCACAACTTTACTTTTTCATTATTCACTCACTGATTGCTAGTGCTAATAAACACCTGACCTGAAATTTGGCTATGACACTAAGGCTAACAGTCCAACTCTTAGAAGAGTTCAACAAAAAACTCCAGTGCCTACAAGAGGCTAGTATTTTAATGTCCTGTTTGAAAAGCAGCACCTTCATTGCCCTCTAATGCCAGGGTAAGACACTCGCTTCAGAGGTAAAAATGGCACTTATTGGATTACCATTACTGTTTTCGACAGTTTACTGAATGACTATTTCCTGCATAGATTTCGATTCTGAGTGGCAATGATGAATTGAGTGTCTTAGAAATGCTCTGTGCTGCATCCTACACCCACAGAAACTCAGTGTGTAGTGGAGCTCCACCTGAAGAGACAGACTGGAGCTGAGATGGGGCAAAAGTTGACCGAGGCCAAAGGAATAATCTCCACAATCTCATCTAGTCCTGTACTGTTTTGTGGCGGGTTTTTTGTTTGTTTTTGGTTTTGTGTTTTAATTTTTTAACAGACTGTTCCAGGGGAGTCATACATTTCTGTAACCATTTAAGAGTGCTTGGTAAAACTGCTCATTGGAGTGGAGGCTGGATTCTGACTATAGAGTAACAACTTCAATATCAGCACTGAAATGTTTCTGAGAACTGTTCACAAGTCCTTTACATCAAAAAAAGCAACCATACTAAGGGAACGGAAAGAAAATGGGAAAACAGTGGTTCACCAGAAAATGCACGAATTTCAGGTTTCTTTTATTTGCCCCTCTATTTCATTTTCAAAAGATCACTCCCTTACTCAGTCTTTCTAAACTAAGCGTCACCCCAAGCGGAATTTCCAGAGGATTTATAAACCTCTGAAAAACAAGGTTTATAACAGAAATGTTGAGAGCTGGCTCTTACAGTAGGAGAGTTACCTGTCACTGCTATAATATAATAGTCTCTAACTACTCTAATTCTGATGAGAAGTTACTGTAATGTGACTCCCTATCTATATTAGGCCACACCATATTTTTTTCTTTATGAACCTCATTATGGTAAGGAAAATGCATGTCCCTCTAGAGAAAGCTGGTAAAAGAGGATCTAAGCATTTATAAGCTATGTTTCTTTTATATCGGTCTCTGAATATAAGGCTCGAAGATCTAATGTGCTTGCAGTAATGAGAAACATTATCAACACTCCTCAGAAGATGCAAACTTAGATGTGGTAAAGAATTCAAGTGTAAGTTAATACATAGTGTCTTTTATCTTAGAGGATTCCTAGGTGTTTCATTAATAATGTTCCTGGGCAACATTCACTCATCCCAAAAAACACAGCTGTCTGCAGGATGGACAAAGCTTCCTTTCTCTGTCTTCAAAACTGTAATTCTCTTTGTGCCCACAGACAAGGAAGAAAACAGAAAACATGTTCTCACTTGAGCACAGAGATTTACATAGTATATATTCCTAACATCAAATGGCCTCCAGATACTTCCTACAGTTACATGTAAGTGACCCAACCGCATATTTATTTTTATTAGAAAACAGAATTCCTAATGTTTGTTCTATTATTCTTGTTACGGAACAGCACCAGAATCACACAGTGCCTCTGTTTTAACTGTGCAGTTGCACTTGCTATGTATTGTGCTACCAGGGGTTTAAAAAATGAAAGAATGCAGATATTCTTTTGCAAAATTTAAAAATAAAAAAATACTTTACACTAACATTTCCAATATGTTTAAATATTCTTTCTTCACGCTTCTATTTTCCCAGAATTAAATTAGACATTTTTTAATTTAACGTTTGTGTTCACAAATACTATGTGTTTATGTGTGTATTAGAGGGAGGGAGAATTTATGCACATAAAGTGTCATTACAAGGTCAGATTGTGAAATGCAATTACTATTAATGACAGTAAACAACAGAGACGGATAAATATGGGTAGCTTTTAGCAGATGAGAAGCTTAGACCACTGTTTAATATTTTTTAGGACAGAAGTTTTTGACATGCAGTAGAAAACATCAGAAAAGACAGAACAAAGTCAAAGCTATAATCAGAATGTACTGTGATTAAAAAAATAAGAAAAAAATCAGATGAATATAGGAGATTATAACCATCTGTATATTTTTGCCTCACTTACCACTTCTATCCTTGCTTAAGGCCCCAAAAATCTCATCTCAGCCCTTTTCAGTTTTGTGGGGTAACTTCCATTCAACAAAACATGCAGCTCCAAAAAAGGTTAATCAATACTAATAGCTAGTCAAAAAAGGAATTACTAGAAGGATACGGAAGGTGCCTTTTTTCTACAGTATATGACTTTGCAAAATCCCCTTTTGTTTGAGGTGAAACTCTTAAATGCGAATTTTCTGTAACTCACTGGTCTGGCCTAGTGAAACACATCTGATAGTACTTGGTCAAGACATTGATATCTAACAGAGGATGTGGTAACTATCTGTACAGTGCAAACAGCGTGAGATTTAAGTTTAATTTTTGCACAAAACATGTTAATTATCTGTTCTGAATGACAATCAGATTTTTGCCCATAGTAAAGCAAACACAACTGTTAATTTTATTTTGTCTTGCTCTGAAAACGGAGCTAAAAGCAACTTAGCACTTAATAGTGCTGTTTCCAAAATATATTCTATACAGTGAAAATTAATAAATGAAACCCATAACTTATTATACTCCCAGAAAGTATGGTGAACAAATCAATTTGCTTGCAGTATGCTTTAGATACATAAGCTACAACATCCTATTGTTCCAGTGTTTCCTGCACTTTCAGACACAGCAACTTTTTTACCCCATCCAATGCATGACGAAATCTTTTAATCTTTTCTTAAATTGCAAAGCCATGTGATAAAGTCACTTGCATAATTAGGCTGACTCACCTAACAGTTTGGCACATCAGCATATTGAATGGAATATTTGAATTTCTGCCAGAAAAGGAGACTGCAGATTTAGACCTAGATCTTCAACTGAAATACTTTTGAACTTTCATATGCACCATCTACCTAAGCAAAGAATCAAACCATGAGCGTTTGAGTCTCATCTACATTTAGGGGAGTATCAGTGGCCAGCTAAAATTCTTCAGGATATAAGACTCCATAATGTCAGCAGCGCACATCAATGGTGCAGTCGAATGGCTTATCTAAGTAGAATGTATTATGCAGCAGAATCAGGAGGCTTATGCTGGAAACTATGCTGCAATAAAATACATCTAATGAGCTAGAATTAATACAATGTAATGTGCACATGCACAGTGTAATGCGATCTTGCAGAGATCAAAAAAATATGAATTATTTGTTGTAATTCCTAGCAATAGAATTACTTCCCACAGACTTTCTACAGCAAGAGTAAAACATTCAGGTACTTAAATTACTAAAAATTTGATATGAAGGTCCACGTAAAATACTGTTGCTTTAAATAAAATCATGCAAAAATACTTTTAGATGTTAGGTACTTTACATTTATTAATAAATATTTTATGAAGTTCCACCACAGATGCTATTTAAACATGTGATAAGCCTGAATAATTAGTCTGCAGCACATATCACGAATAAAACAGATTATTTGGAAAAAAAACCAAAAATGCCAGGCTTGCCTAAGACACAAAATGAGGATCTGAGATGAGGCACTCAAATGACATTAACCTTGATTAAGGTTACTGCACAAAAATGATTGTCAACACAGGATCTTTCAATGCATTACTCTTACTCCTGTTCTTATATTCCATCTTAATCTGAATGAAATTTTAATGCATTTTTAAAAAAACATGTTAATAATTACATGGAAAAAGAAAGTGTCAGAATCAAATATAAATTCTTCACATGGTAATTTTCTCTTCATATTACTCTCCTCTCTGCAGTGGCTTTATTCCATTAGAGCAGGGCTTGTCCATAACTGTCACACAACGTACAACAATTTCGGGAAGAGTTTTTTGGGTCACTCAGCTTTGACCATCTTGGATCTTGCTGTTTTGGGTGAGAGCTGGGTACCTGACAAGCTGACATGATTACTGCTGTGTTTTCTTCTGCCTTTTTTAAGCTTATCTACAAGATACACTGGCTCCAAGACTCTGTCCTACTAACACCAGCCTGACAAAATCCATCCCGTTAGTGACTGATTACCCTCCCTGCCAGGCTGAATGATCAATGAGTGGATGGACTTGTCAGACAGTTCTTTAGAGATCTCTGCGGCAGCGTCTGCAGCAGTGTAACAGTGGAAAGAAAAACACCTGAGGGATCTGCTCCTTCCCTTCTGACATCCATGTGCGGTGTTTTACTACTCCAGGGTCAGTAGCTCTTCAACCTGGCTGGAAAACTGGCTTTAGAATGTAAAAATTATGCAGTAACTTCGTAGATACACACAAAATCTAAATGTATTGCAAATCTGCCTAGGAACCAGAAAGAGAAATCCCATATATTCATTACTTTGTGCGACTGCATTAGTGCTTTAGTTTTAGTCAGGACCGGACTTTTGAAGCCTGAAGCCCATCTCTCATGAACCATCATTTATCATAGACCATGGGAGCAGGCATGAAGTGGACAAACTTGACTCCTCTCAGCTGTGCTCCTGGACTGTATTAGATGCAACCGCTAATGAATATTTAGTCCATGGGACCAAATGAAAACTAGCTTGAAATAAGGCTGATTGAAATTCCCATCATGTAGATCACGCTCTTAGCACCAACTGCTTGGCTTCACAGATATGGTCGTGTTGTGTCACACTACTTGCTAACATAGCTATAGATGGTGTGGCTACTGCTGTGCATTAAAAAGAGAAAGAAAAACTGAAAGCAGCAGTAAGAGGGTAGAAGAAATTAAAATGATTGTAAGAAAAGATGTACAACTACGTTACGTCAAAGTAATCATCACACAATGAACACTAAGGCAAAAAAAACAAGAAATATGTTACTAAAAATCTCATGTCTCGGCCAAGGAGTTTAACACTTTTGTTGATGTTGATGGATAGTATCTTACATGAGTAAGATATAGTTTATAAATACGGAAAGCATTCATTGTTAACTGTCTGAGCAACCACACAATTGCTACATATGCATGACAAATAAGTTTCTTGGCAGCTAACAAAATGGCAAAGTTGTACTGCAGACTTAAGACTGGGACTTTTTTGGTTTTGGTGTTGTGTTTTGGTAGTACCTGGAGACTACAAAAAAACGCAGGCCTTGAAATATAAATAGACAAGAGACAAGACTATTGAAGAAACACTACATAATCCCCATTGCACAGGGTACTTGAGGCACGAAGAAATTTATTGACATGCCTGAGTGTGCACAGTCATCTGGAAATAGTGAACAACTGCAGAGTTCCAGGTCAATTCACTGTAAATCACAAATCTGAATTCACATTGAGGTTCTGATACTGATGTGACAGAGACATGTCTTAAATGTAAAAAAAGAATACATCTGCCAGTCCACATCTCAACTAGCATATTATCCTTCTCAGAGATAAGGTACAGTTGTAGTTTAACTGTGATGCGATTTTCATGTTAAAGTTTGTTGGGAATTATGCCTTTGAATCCTGAATATAAAATCATTGGTAAGCAGATGGTGAAAATTTTAACTTTTTATAAGACAACCACTGAAAAATACTAGCTTCGTTACTCAACAAATATTACATTACAGAATTAATCCAGTTTTGGTTTTACACTGTAAACTTCACAGATCGCTTCAAAGGTGCACCAAGTATAACTCTTGCACCGCATATCAGATTTGCACTAGCAGAAAGTAAAGCGGGAGTTCCAGTTGGAGGTGCTGATGTCAAACAAGCGTTACAGATTCCTCAGTGGAAAGAACTGTGCTGAAGTCAAATAAGAACAAAAGGAAAGTGCTGCAGTAAAGAAGAATTACTCTATTTCTATATCCAGAGTTGTCACCCAGATATACTTAAAATGCTTCACTGTAAATTTTTGTAGAACCATAGTACCACAAAAGCTATAGGCTTGCCAGATGTTGATAAAAAGGAAGATGTGTAAGAACAGGACTGAGGACATGTTAATTGTAGTACTAGTGAATAAATCAAGCAGTGAAAAAATTGGATTTGACTTTGTGATGAATAGTGAAGTCTTAAACACTGTCAGGATTGCAAAAATAGTACAGTAAATTGGGCATATTATTACAAAACATAAAGCTTTCTCTGCAAGGAGAACTGATGGTATATGATTTTCTTTTATGAACAAAATGTAAAAGCTGTTAGAAAAAAACTCAAGCATTTTGAAAACAGTTAGAAAGAAAAAAAGGATATAACTTTGTGTCTACAAGCTGTCCTTCTAGAAACATGTTTAAACATTTATAATACATGAATATGAAAATATCCTACTTTTCTTGTGTTATTCTGCTGGAAAAAAGTCATACCTTTGCTAACAATTTTCACAAAACCTGAAGCATCATTTAGCCCTGAAAATAGGACGTAAACAGAACAGTCACTTTGCTGGTCCTCCACACAGAAATTCACTTAATTCAATTCTTTTTTCCTTAATCTTAAATGAAAGGAAGAGAATTAGTACTTAACTTGAACAAACAAAGTCAGAACAAATACTGTAATCAACAAATTTGGTCTTGTTTTCTCTCAGAAGTCCTTGAATGGATCATTGATTTACTCTTTAAAACATCTTGATGACATATTTCATTTGGTTTGTGGCTTGCTAGTCTGTTTTGGTTTTAGAATTTTGAGATTTATTCCTTAGATGTGATTATCCATTACCTCTGACCTACAGGACAGCACAGCAGCTACACACTGAAAATTAAGCTGTGTGCAGTAACATGAAGCAGTAGATCCCAAATTAAAAAAACAACAACAACTCTAGTCTTCTATTGCCTACTGATGTTTCAGCTTCATTTTGTTGTTGTTGTTTTTCTTTTTTTTCTTTTCTCTCAATATCTGATCTTTCAGCTTATACCACTGATATTTCTAGAACTGTTTCATATCTGCTAGTGTGGCAAACACACAAACATCTCTGGCTATGGAAGCAGGGCAAATAGCCTTGCAGTATGGTCAGTACAAGGATGCTCTGGGGCTCTCTGACTACCTTTAGCACCTCTGGAGCATCCTGAGAAACCCACCACCAGCAAAACTTCCCCCTGTATCATGAGAGTGATGTTTATGGGATGGGACACACCTGTGGTCAGCTCCAGGCAGCTGCCCTAGCTTTTGACCCTCCCAGGTTAAGCCCCTGGATGACTCCGAAATGCCAGCAGCTCCACATTGTGGCTGGGCTGCCTTTTAATCCCAGTGGAGCCAGACACAAGGCTAGCCTGCTTTTGTCACAGATTTATGGGAGTCTGGTAAACCTATTGACTGCTGGATTAGGATAGGAGTCTGGAAATAGGAATCCAGTATCTCCTGTTCCTGTGAGTGGAGACTCTGAGATGAAACAACAGGTTGGTACAGATCAATGTCTGTTTGTTTGGTTTTTTTGATGTGGTTTCACATGAAGTAGTGGTTCTATAGTTAAATGCACTCATTCTGTCAAGACTACTCCAGGTTCACTTTTTTCCTTCATGACTGTAAAAAGATCCACTTCCACTATGAAGTCTGGGAACTTGTATCAACTACCAGGGTAGTTGATAGAAGCTTGGTAATCTTAAAAAACACGGGCTATATCCACCTTTCATTATAAGAAGATGTTAGCTTTCCCCTGGGCTTATCGATTTTTGCACTGCTATTGAACAGTATTGTATCTATTTTTAATGGATTATGCTAATAAAAGACCTTTACTGATGATGCATACATACATATTTATTTATTTAATCATTGTTACATTTATTCCTGATAAATTTAGCTTTTTTTGGAAAAAACACAGGGAAATGACGGACAGGAAAATCCACAGTACACTGTACAGAGGTAAAGCAAAGAGTAAATACATTCATTGCTTTCCTCAAAAGAAATGTATTGTGCAAACCTGAAGAATACAATATTGAGATGAAAATGAACCTGCAATGGAAATGGAATGAGAAATAGGTATTTGCTTCTGGGTGAACACAACAAACCTATCAGCTACATAGTTAAAAAGCAGCAGCCCCATCACACCAATTCCTGATGACTAAATAAACTACAGGTAAAAAGACAGGGGAATAAGACAGAAGTAAAGAAGGGAAATGAAGCTGCCAAATGAAAGAGAAGTGTTTCTGTAAAGGTCAGTAAGGGATGAGATTAGTTTGGAGCAAGCCAATACTACAGTGTAATTTGCAATATTTTCAAACACTTCAGAATAAGCGTTCCTTGCTATTTTTAATACAGGCTTTGAGCCATGACTGTCTAAATAGACAGAGTAAGCATTAAAAGTTCATAGGGCTTGATATTGCCTGTAAAGAGGGAGCCCCTACAGAATTTTATTTTATTACTAACCTTTATTAGCCTTGTAGCCAATGCTGATTAAAGTGTTGTGGCATATCTGTCAGCATGCATGAGTGCATGGAGATTATTAGCAACTGCATTTAAAAGTCTAAGAGCCAAGAGGTAGAGTTACAAGTCTGGAATACTAATTCCTATTTTATTCAGTGTAAACAGTCAAAGGGATGGATAATAGCTTCCTTGTCTCCTATTATTGGCATGTTTATCTATCCTTTTGCTCTTCTCACTCAGCATGCTACTTAGACAACAAAAATAATACAAAATATGAGGTATCTACAAGTATGGGTCAAACATTTCAATGTAGAATATGCCAATTTGGCTGGTTAAAAATAACCACTTCTAGCCCCTACAGGCTAACAACTTCATTGGAATATCTCCGCTCAGGCTGCTCACGGACAGATTTTGACTAAATATTAATGGCAAATTTGTATTCAGTAAAGGTAGCCTTTTAGTATTATGTATGTAGACACATTCCAGACCTTTACTGAAGTATTTTGTTGATTGTGTGATGAACCTTTTGTAGATATAACTTCTAGCACAGTTGATTCAAATTTCTGCACTGAAAATACTCAGAATTCACAATTCAAATTGAGCTGCATGAGCAGTTACTTACACCGGATTTTTTTCTCTTGGGACTTTAATAAATACTATCATCTGTCAGTGCTCTGAGTAGGTTTCATTAAAAGACTGTGTTGTACTTGAGCCTGACGAAACTATTGTTCTGATTAAGCACACCCTAAGCCATGTTCTGTCTGTGGTCACTACAGTAAAACCACACTGAAAGACAACAGTGGTTAGACTGAGACAGAAAATAACAGTCTTCCTGTGTCTTTCGCCTGGTCCTCCAAGGCTCTGGCTGTGGAAGGGTAACGTTATCGTAACAAGTCTGTCAGGGAGAACTTTTAAGTATTTCTGAAAATCTTGAGCATGAAATAAAACAAAGTTGAAATGGGTCCTGGAGGCATTGATTTTTTTTCTCTTCGTGGCACTGTGTAAGAAAATCCCAGACCAGTTAACATCCACAACATATGACATTGCTATGTGCTAACATTGCTATGTTACTTTATGAAAGCCTGAATAGATAGTGGGCAAGAATAAAGGCTCTGTATGCTGGAATATTCATCACTGTAGCTGTAAAGTACCTTGGAACATACATGTGCATGCACACATACTGTATATGTATGTATGTGTTTATAATGGCAACAAATCTGAGTGCAATGTACCAGGGTAGAATGTCTCTAACTGCAGAAAAACAGATGAGGGAAAACAAATTTGTTTCTCAAATATATCTGAAGGTCTAAAAGAAGCTTTCATCGTTGCTTTCCTACTAAATGCTATATTAGCAACAAGATAGTTATCATCAATAGCTACATTAAGAGCCGTCACAAATACGACATTACTTTTTTACATCAGAGATTAGCAATTTGCAAGGTAGCAGAAAGCAGACCTGTTTAAAATGATCTAATTTCAAAATCTGCAATAGGTCCACAGTTGAAGAAAAAACAATTATGGGTGCATCATTCTGAGATTCCAACACAGTGCCAACATCTGCTCAATTTATTCACTTCTTGAATTATCTGTTAATTGTTTTTGATATTGAATAGTGCTTTCATGTTCAAACTGCAGTTTTGTCTGAGAATTGCCTAGAAATTATGTAGACTGCATAACTACCTTTCTTCAGAATATAAGGAAAAACGTGTTTGCGCTTTACTGAGGGTTCTTATCACAGCACATCCAGATGCAGAATCTGCAAGAATTCCACATAAGAATTTCAGAGACTCTTAGCTTTTATATATCTCATGAAAACAGAAAAGATTTTCTTCCACTTGTTTGGATTCCATATTGCATAAGGAATATTTCAACTATAATATTTGGGTTCTTATCTAGAGTCATAATTCGTTCAGCATTTATACTGTCCAATTCCTCCAGCTCTGTAGTTAGCCCTACTGATATTTGTGTGTAGAATATAAATTTACATATCCATAGACAAATGTAAATTGGATCATGTATTAAATATAGATTAAAAATAGAAATATATTCATACTAGCGCATCCTTGAAGATGATTGCTCCTATTCATTTTAAAAACACATGACATGACAACATAATGTGCACTTTATTTGGCTGTTGCGAGAACAGCTGTCATTTAAGAGACTAAATAAGAACATATATGAAATAGTTTTTTTCTCTCAGACTGGCTCAACTCCATATAAGACTTTTTTGTAACTTCTTGTATCTGGTATTTGACTTGACTGAAAGAAGAAAAGACCCTTCTCAACCTTAAGCAGATATACTAAGATTTTACTGCTACTGTTGCATCAAATCTGAGATGTATTGATGTAGTTTTGCTGCTGGAGTTTTAACAGTGCCTTCAGTATCTAATACTTATACCTGCACGTGGACAAGGAACTTTCACTAAGTTTATAATGATGCATTTGTTAACATCAGAGTTAATCTGCCATCCTGCTCGCTTTAGCAGGATCAAGACCTTTGGATATGCTTTCCTGGACAAGATGAACCTAAATAGATGTTTCCTGTTTATCTGCCTCTCCACATAGTATCTTAACCATCAGTTTAAACTGGAATATAATCTTAGCATTAAGCTGTTTGCTCTACGAAATTCTGCTTAGTTACTTCCTTTAAGGCATGGACTAAATGATGTCACCTTTGGGTATCTGATGTCACATCTACTTTTACTGGGAGAGACAGAACTGAGATATTATAGCTCTGGAATATTTGTAGCTGAAGAAATATTTTTTCAATTAACAAAATAAAGATTATGGTAAACAGACAGTTTCAACCTTTTTCTTGGAAAATCAGATTCAGAAGACAAATACTTATTACTGTTTTATCCACAAAATGCAATGAGCCAGAAATGAAAAACTACTAGCACTGCTGCAGAGACATTTTACCAGGAAAGGCAGTTTTAATTCAATGTCTTAATGTACTGTCAGGAGACAGAGGCTAAACACGACATTCTGGGCAGGGTGACTAAAAATATACCAGAAATGTGCAGCCTGCTGCAAAGAAAAGTCTCTATACTATAATTTTTTATTTGTGTATTTTATATAGACATACATGTAAGTGTATATATGTAGTGTATCACAACCCTGGGTCAAAATTCTCCAACTTGCTCTGAGGAACTCATGTTAGATTTCCAAAGCTGAAGTGTAGATGTTGCCCCTCTCTCCATGTTATTCTTGTCCTCAGACAGATAAGTTCAATAGGAATCTGTCTCAGTAAGTGTCAGCATTTGAACATGTTGCACAGAATACATTTTAGTATTGAGAGTTTTCTCACACTTCGCATAAGCTACAGGACAAGTGACATTTCCAGCCATGGAACACAGATCCAATACTTAGTTATGAATTAAGGAAAATACAGATTCTGGGTACTTCCCATGAGTTCTAAAGAGACCCATTTGTTACTTAAGTCTTCATGTCTATGTCTTACCAGCTGATCTATAGGGGTAAGCAGATCTTTTACTCCAAAGAAATATTTTCAGAAACTGGGATTTAGAAATTAATTTTATACGCTCTGTAACTACCAGATGTGTATATATAATGACTCCTCATAACTTCAGATACCATGGAGGACTCCAAATGCCTCTGCAGTCAGTAAATAGCTGAAAAACCCATCCGTGCAGAGTATTTCAACATCGTCAAGTGGCTGGCCTGCAGCTGGTGACAGCCTACTGTTGTTCACAGGCTCCCACCGCTACAGACATGCATGTCTGTGCTGAATCCTATGGTGGCTGGTAGGGCTGCATGTGAGAGAATTTCTGCTTTGAAAGTAGAGAAGATTAACCATGACACTGAGCTGTTAATTAATGGAATTACATTAAAACAGCTTTTCAGGTAAGTTTCACTCCAGCACTTTTGAAGTTTCTGACTGTCTCTGTAACCTTAACTTTCTTCTGATGTAGTGGACAGGGCTGTTTTCTACATCAAAACTAGTACATCTAAAACACTCCAGCCTTCTTGTTTCTTGAATTGGCACCTGCACAACTCAAATCAGTGTTTCCAATTTGCACTGGCCAGACTTTAAAGTACCACAGCGTAACACAGAAAGGGAAGGATCATCTACTTGTTAATTTAGGAGGATCAGAACAGCTACAAACTGTGTAAGCTTTGGGACATGACGTATCTTGAGGTGAGGTGGAAGGGAGTAGAAAAAAAAAAACAACTTACCTGGGAAGTTAGCCTTTAGAAGGCGAGGCTGCAGAAAAGTTAAGCCAGTCTAGCCTTTAGACCTTTTCATCAAATACAGATTTTTTTAGATCACAAAGTATTAAGTCTAAAACTGGAAGTGGAATACAAAAAAAAATATTAATTCCCAGATCTCTTGAATCAACAATTAATTACATTCCAGAAAAATCCTACTTTGAACACCAATGGATTAATATGTATAATGGTATGATCCTGTTCAAAAAACTTTAATACTGAAAGTGCTATGCTAAGCCATAGACTATTTAAAAATCTGTTCAGTGCAGTTGTTGCAGGGTTTCACAGTAAACAGCTGGTGATTTCATATTACATAAACACACTTGTCCTATTTAAAAAAAAAAAAAAGGTTTACAGTTGAACTACTGAATGCACTATGTAAATAAATACCATAGCACACTTTTTCCCTGGAAGGTAACACTGGTGCTGTGCTTTTAAACAACCCTCATACTTATCCCTCTGACCTTATACTGATAACTTAAACGAAACAGAAACAAATACTTTCGTTCACACCAATTCATTAAGGGAATGAAAAGACATTTACTGGCAGACTGTTTATTCCCATCTTCTAATGTATAATTTGGAATATTTAATTTTGTTTTTAAAGTAAGTGGCTGAAAACAGAAAGTGAGAAATTGCCCTACAATTTGTCTAGAATAAATGGATGAGAACAGAGAGGATGTTGTCAGAGAAGAGAATCAGTGCTACTACAGTGCATTTATTCATGCGAGGCTATGCAGAGTTTTAGAGAATAACAGTGTTTAAAGAATTTCCTGATGGGTTTGATATATGAGTTTGAAAAAATAAATAAGAAAATACAATCAGAAATTAGAAAGTAATAACAAACCCATGGATACTATAAGAAGACCAAGAACTGATTCTAATATTGATTAGTTATTTCTGAATAATTTGTTTTTCTATCAATAGTTATAAAAAAGGGTGAGAATTGATCAAATGTTGTACAATAGGAGAATGTCTTGGGAAATATAGATAATACAGATCCATTTTTAATTTTAGAGATACTGTAATCTCTTTTTATCTCAGTATACAATATGTTGATGGTAGGTTGCAAGAAAAAATGCTATTAAGATTACTTGTTCATACAATTTTCCTCAGTTAAATGAATTGATTTTCCTACTTATTTGATTTGTGACTTTAGTGTTCTCTGTGCTTTGTTCAAGAATGTAATCTCCAAATTTCACAGAATATTTGGCAGTTGGGATGACAGTGAAAATAATGTAAAGCAACAAAACTTTTCCCAGCATAGTTTTGATGGATAACATAATTACTTTGTCCTGTAATACTCTTACTCATCTAAGACATCCCTAAGCCTTGTTTCATTGTTCTCTTAACTGAATCTTCAAATATAGGAGGACTATAATTCAAATCCAATCTCCAGGCTTACAAATGCATTGGGTTTTTTGGGTCATTATGACCATCTTACCTGAGAGTTAAAGGGACAGGCATAAAAGCAGAATTTCTGATTTATTATCGCTGATCCTTCAGCATAATTCTCAGTTTCTTCTCTTTAAGAATGACCAAAAAAGTATTCACAAGGACAACTTAAGGCTATAAATGTACCAATTTAAAGTGGAAAAAGAAGAGTAAAAGTGGAGGAAGAATTGAAACAAACAAGGAGGACAAACATCTTCAGGATTGAGATTTGCAACATCAGAACTTACAAGAGAAACTAAAATTAGAATAACCAAAGTAGGTTATTCTAATTAGAATAACCAAAGTTCTCTCACAGGAGAGAACTGATTCATGATGACAAAGTCCATTTATACATTTAAATACATTTGCACAATAAATTAATTTACTTGGTATGGTAGAAGTTGAGAATAGTAACATAATCAGTATGATGTAGTTAAATACCTTGCTACTAGTCTGACCTGAGTGGAGTTCAAAGCTTGCTATGAGGAGGAAAAAAGGCATATATTTAAGAAGAGAACAAGACACAAAACACACTTCCTCCACTTTGAGAACCTCCTCCAGTTTGATCCATATAGTAGCCCACTAGAATACTTTTTTATATGAAATTTTGGTATGTGTAAATTTTTAGCAAAGTTCACTTCTCTAGAAAAATACAAAATCACATTACTACAATACCTTGATTGTAAAATTTTTGCATAGCAATCAAAAAGTTGCATTTATTACTGAGCAATAAGCACTGGGTTGGAGTCTTCACAAGATGCCTAGCAATCATTATTCCAAAAGCAGAAATCTGAAATTGGAGGTTAAAATACTTGGAAGGAAAGGAATTTTTTTACCGCTGAAGAATAATAAACTAAAACTACTTTCTGCTGGACAAGGTACTAGCATTTTTCATGAAAGATTGAAAATCACTAAACCTGAGGCCAAAAGTGTCAATTACATATAAATGTTCTGATCAGATTATATTAAGTACAACTGAATCCTCATTAGTGTCCACAGTCACTGCTACCAGGGCCATGCACAAGGTACAGAGATTCTGCAACACCTTCTCTCCCAAGTGGATTTTAGCTGCTAGTCTTGAAGACCAGCTCTGATACAGAGCTGCTGTGTAATTTTTGATCAGGCTTCTGTGAAAAAGTGAAACCATGTGAGCTGCAAGAAATCTTGCTGGGGGCCCACAATTAATCTCAAGCCTTCTGCCCCCTTATCTGAGCAGCATTTTCAGCATGCCTGTGCTTGGCCATGCGCACTGCTGGTACTGAGGCTGACCTGTGGACTTCAGCCCAAACCTGCAACCCGAGACCTCTGGCTGACCTGGCCATGCCAGCCTTTTTGGGCTCTGCCCCTCTTTGTGTCTCTGTGTGATTGAGCCTCTCCATGGTGATCACTGCCCCACCTACTCTTCCTCCAGCCCCCTGCTCACCCTCCCTTGCTGAGCAGCCCACTCCGCTGCTGCCTCCCCGACACTGAATTAATCAACACTAATGGCATCTCTCTTCAATAATCTTCTTCTATTTTAAACACTAGTTGTTATACACTGCGTAAGCCACATACTGTAGAATAATAAAGTCTTTGATTTGAAAATAGTCTCTTACAAAATAGGAACAACGGAGGCTACCTCACTAAGGAGGAAAAAGTTAAGGTCATTTTGTTACTTCATATTTTCATCATTTCTAACATTTGAGTTATTTTTTACAGAAAGACTGTGTCCTGGTCTCTTTATAATGGATGTGTTACAGCTCCTGCAAAATGTACTGTCAGCCTTAACAAATTTTTCTGTTCCTGAAAATACATATTTTAATATGTAGAAATAGAAATGCAAATAATTGTATTGATTTAAGAACTGCATTTCAGTATAAACCTGAGTCTATCCCCTAATCCAAACTTGACAATGTTGGATATAAAACCATGCTGGGGAGTGGTGTAAGGCAGATGCAGGAATGACAGGATGAAAGCTTGGAGTTGTGCTACCTTCCAGTATGAGATCAAATACGCACCCAGAGGGAATGTGAGTCGTTACCACATACCCACATCATATGCTTGATATCTGGGCAAGGCCGGTTCCCAAAAATGCCTGAGAGAAATTTCTTATAAAGGCTACAACAGAGTTGACTTGTACTTAGGGAATACAACATTGTAACTCAATTTTAGGGTGTCCTCACAAACACTAGATAACACCAACTCCAAGTATTTTCTATCTAAGCACAGTGACACAGAATTACAATACTGTTAGCTGAAGCTGACCCTGTTAAAATACCATGCAGATGTATGTGGAATACAAAATGCAGATTTCTATCTGTTGTAGGGCTTCTTATCTGGTAGAAATTCAACCTGGACCCTTCTCTAGCTATTTTTAACCTTTATCTTGTGGCCTTAAACAAAATTACAAACACACATTAACACGATGGGCAAGAAACAAGCATTGTGACTCTAACAACCTCTGCTAGGTCATTACCCTTGCACTTCCATAGTTTATTAAGCAATGTCCAGAGAGATCTATTGAGTTTTCACATATCTAATACAATTAAATATCAAAGAAAAATATGATCTCATTCAGCTGAATAGGAACCTTTATGTAAGTTAACTTATTGATAACCAAAATACATATTAACATTTTATTTGCTGGTTTTCAGTGAATAAAAATTGACTTACCTCTACACTAACAGACAAATTTTTGAACTACAAACACATTGCAATGATGACAGAAATGAATCTGGAAAACAGTTTGTTAGTTAGTAAAACGTTATCACTAGCTGTATAGACAGTACATTTCTCTGCAAAAAGATTAACTGGAGAAGGAGAAATCTTGCTACAGTGGAAAATGTTCATGAGGTAATGTAAAAAGCTGTTCTGAGATACCTTTGCATATACATTATCAAGAGGGAATTTAATTTAGATGTTCAATGTAAGTGTCAAGCTCTGAGAAGCTCTTTGGATCACAACAGCAGCAATTAACAAATATACTGTTGGCAGTCAAATTCATCCCACAGGGCATGAGTTCAGACAGAGCACAAATCTCCCAGCTGTTTTACATTTCATTTTTAGTGACCTAATTTTTAAAAAATGCTTAATTTGTAGCTGTGTTTTTCTTTTTCACCTAAGAAAGCCTCTGTGCCAAGTTTGGAAAGTGTAGTTATGCAAAATCTGTAAATTGCAGCATTTTCATTTGTCTGACATTGCAGTTTCAACAGCTCTCAATAGGTACCTTCTCTTAGGTCACATTAAGATCAACAATTGCATATCAAGCTTAACTGGTCTGCAAGTGCTTCTGTTTGCTTTAACTACTTCGACTTTTTATTGTCTAAACACTACAAGGAAGCTATAAAGTTTTGCTGACGTATCCAGCACAACGAATACACAACAACTTTAGAAAGAACTGGTAGAGCTCCAGCATAGGTGCCTGGGATACATTAAGTGTCGCAAGTAGCCAGTTTCCTCTTACAATTATTGATTCTATGCTGTTTGGTACATCAATCTTAACTAGTTCTAGTTATTTTATCATTTCAACTAAGATGCTATAGACAAATAGAGATAAAAAAATTTATTTTTCTGGACATTATAGAAAAGGCTTTTAATTTGTAAGCTGATTAAAACAAAAGCCAACATTAACAAAAACCAAACCATCATTTTATTTTTAAAGATTTCTCAAGTAGCAGTTCTGAGCATTTTGGATTGCTCTTTAAATTTCAATCAACAAAATCCTAAGCTTCAAAGGCTTCTTTCAGCTTCTTATTCTCCCTTACACTAAAATACAGGAAAAAGATGATTAATTGTTATAGTTATTTTCCACTCCTAAAAATTTTAAATTACTTTTCCTCGTATTTTTATGTATTAAAAAACCCTGCACACTGGGAAAGAGCAACTGACAAAAACAGGAAGTCTTGTTTCAGAAGGTGCTTTTATTTTGGGGTTTGGGTTAGTTCCTTATAGCACTCATAGCAATGTTGTGTCTTTTAAGGAAGATTGTATTACGATTCAGGTTTTGACTGTAACGGTATTGATATGGCAATGTCATAACCTAACCCCTCCACAAACAATGTCCTGGACCTCTCTTGAGCATTGACTAACAATTGTGCTGATCTGTGCCAAACTGTGATGTTGGCTGGCCGAAATTAATTAAGAAAAACAGACGTGGGACAAAACTGCAGCCTATCCTGATCAAGGAGACAAGAGCAAGTCCTTGTTAAGAAAAATCCGTCCAGATATAGTTGACTATCTCAATGTTATTGTGCCTAATGTGTAAAGAAATTAAGCAAACTGATTTAACTTTTAGTAAGATCATTCAAGTCATCAGAATACAGAATAAACATCTCAGAGGAAGCTCTGAGGTAGCAACATCCCACTGGAATGGCATGGAAAATCCTGGACTAGATTCCTGAGGTTTCGCACAACTGGACATTTACTCACAACGAACACAAGTCCTGGAAAGGAGATACTGGTCCCATTGTCATTGACATCAAATATGAAAAATCTTTTCAAATAAAATATCAGGCTTTAATTAGAAAATTGAGCCTTCTGGAATTTTGTTTTTGCAAAAACAATCAAAAGGCTTCATACTACCTGGGAAAAGAAACAATTGCAAAATTTCCAAGCTGCTGCAAAACTGAAATACTCTCTGAACTTCCCTGCTAATAAAGGAAAGGAGATTATTTTGATCATGATAAGACATTTTGGAACAGAGAGCACATCAATGGTATTAACATAAATTTGTTAATTTCTGAGGGTTTGAAGCTTTAAGAAAAACCTTGCTCTGCATCCTGACATCACACTTTCTTTGGGCACTTTTTTAAAACCCTGTGTGACATGGAAGGTCAAGAAGGGAAAAGAAAAGCTACCTGAATTAAACTAGCATAGCGAATTATGTCTCTTCTGAGAGTATAAATAATGAAATTGCAAGGAAAAATACCATATTCTTCTAATGCTTTATTAGCAGCATCAGGTCCTCTCTAAATTACCAGAATCGCTCACCTAAAGTATGTGTGTTTATTTCTCCCACAACTCTGAGAAAAAAAGTGAGGAAATAATAATAGCTGCTGTAGTTGTCAATGGGACTTCTGCCCAGCAATAGAAGAAAAACTCCCTGTAAGGCTTCATACTTTCTATAAACACATGACTATTGCTCTTTTTGTCAGAACTGATGTTTACTCTGCTAGACTTCTTTTAACATTTCAGTGATAAATTAAAGGCCCTAATTACTGCTTTCCATTCTGTTTCTAAGATCAGGACTTTATGTATACCACTTCAAAAGACAATACGGAACTCTGTTGGGTATTCATATGTATTTGTTGCACCCTTCTACTGTGGCAATAATTGTACCTGCTGTTTCTTTGTGCCATGACCTTTCAGTTATCCAAAATTAGTCTAGATGAGGCTGTGCCTCTGGCACAAACAGTACTTTGGTTAACCCCTTCAAAAAGGGCAGTGCCGAGGTAAGGCACAGTCATGACAAGCTTAAAAGAAACCACAAACTGAACAGCTTTCTAAGTTAGGTGAGAGTTGTCTAATATTGATTTGGGGGGACTGCAGGAGAAACAGTTTTGCTGAGTAGTGATTTAGGGACAGAAAAGTTACAAGAAATTCTTTAATGACAGAAGAAGAAATAATATGCAAAATGCTTTAATCCACAGTATCTCCCATAAGCAGGTATTAATCACCCTAACAAATAATACTTAGCTAAATATCACCTGAGTCAATATGTTTTTTGCTTTTAATGTCAGGGGTCTTAATGCTGCAGTTCTCCTCAATCCCCATTCCTGCCTAGCATAATATTTCCAATTTTCCAGTTGTTAGGAACCTTCTCTAAACACCAAAACCTTTCAAAAATTGTAGCCTCTTGCAAGCTAAGGAAGAAAATTCTTCCATTAGAATTCTTCCCTTATAAAGACAGAGAGTTTTACTAATACTAATGCTGATCTGGAAGATTTGCCTTGCTTTACTTTGCTCACATGGTATAAAAAGTGAACAGTCCACACCTGTAGCTTAATGTAATGTTTTTGACAAATTCTATCCACCTCGTTTGGAACACATTAATTTACAGAGGCTCAAGGAGACAAATCTTTGAATTTAGGTTCTAGCTCTTCATTGTTCCATAGTCTAATGGCAAACATGCAATTAGATGCAACCGTTATGCAGATTAATTAATATGTGTCAAGATGATGATGGTTTGTGGTGCATGGAGACTTTTTACCTGAAGTAACTGGGACTAAAATTTGAAATCTTTTGTTCTAGATAGGAATACAAAAGCAGAACTGCCAGCTAGTAGGCTCAGTAGTCTTCAGTGAATAATTCATTTAATGATGACAGTACTGTCACAACTCATTTTCAGGACATGTTGCTGGAATTGAACTCTTCTGCATGTTCTTCTGAATTGTTTATTTTCTTCTTCTCATGGCAAGACCTTCTAAAGTATGCTTTTCAGCTGTGAAGAGATTTCCCAAGATTTCCAAAAATATGTTTAAAGAAACAGATCAAAACAAAAATGGAGGGGAAAGAGGGGGAAGAAGGCAAATGTCACAATTTAAAAAAAACCCCAAAATTGTCTTCAGCTTTTGTTTTGAATACTTCCAAGTTTTTCAGTTCTCCTACCTTCCTTCCCTCTTTCCCATTACATGTATTTGTATTTTGAGTTTCTCTTAAGTGAGAGGAAAGAAGAATCTTTACAGCAAAAAACGCCTATTTCCTTTAAGAAAAAAAATCTTCAGCACTGGTTCTGAAATACCAGTTACATAGAGCTGGATGAGATGGGCTGGTGCTGCTTCAAGAAAACTGAGGTAAGAGTAGTCTGAAATGGTAACGCTTGACGAAGATGGAGCATAGCAAGCCATCTACCTTCCTTTTATGAGGTCTTCTGCATGAACGACTCCAAAACTGAAAAATATGATTTACTTGAACTTCTATACAGCTGAAATACAAGACAACAGTTCCACCCTGGAAAAACAGAGAGACCAAGTGTGTAAGTGTATATGAACTCACAGGAACAAGTATACAGATACATAATCATTGATTATAAAATAATTCAAGTGATTACTTGAGACCATTCAAATGCTAACTTTGCCTTTTTTAGTCTGAAGTCATTAAAATATGCATGAATGCAATTGCTACGGATGCAGCATGTAAATATGTCCAAAATGGTGCTCATACGTTATATCAACAAACAGAAAGATAAGGTGTGGGCTGTATTTTTAGAATAATGGACATGATAAAAGGCTACGTCTTTTGTTACATTTCTTCTGAAATATGCAATTTGTTACAAGTTACACTGTCTGTGAAAAGAATCCCTACTGCAACTCTAATGTGGTTTTTTAGTATCAAAAACATAAAAGCACATCAGAACACATCATGTGCAAACCACGGCATTAAACAGATTAGAAAACTAAATGTCATACTGTAACATGACCGGGTTTTTTGCAGTCAATTTACAAGAAAGGCAGAAGAGCTCTGCAGGAAACACTTTCTCGAAATATGCAACCTGCAGCTAAAATACCTCATATACCTTATTGTTCTTATAGGGGTAAAAAAAAAAAAAAAAAAAAAAGAAGAGAAGGAAAAAACGCTTGACTAAAATGATAAATTTAAAGCTTATGTGGATTTTTAAGATGACTAAATGAATTCCATGTGAGATTGTGTATTGCAAGCAAATTAAAAAAAAAATCACAGCAGTCTTGGCTATAAAATAATTTTGCAATCTACCATTTGACTGTTTGCACTGCAGTTGTATTGAAATATTTGTAATTTTTTTAATGCTTCAATTACCAGTAAACTTTTTATTGAATTCATTGCACTTTCTTCTATGCCCCTCTATGACACTGTGTATCTGCTAGTATCCTTGAGAAAGCATGCTCCTGTACAGTCCACTGCAGCCGCAAGGATGCTGTTTTGGTTTTTTACTAAGAAACAAGTTGGAGTTTCAAATCTGGTTTGCTACTGGGTCTGGAGGAGTTAACCAGGCCTTTGTATACTCTTGAAGAGACTTAAGCAAAAGGCCATCAGTCTTCTTAATTAAGGCTTTTCATATAAGCACTGCCTGAAATCACCTTAGCTGCCTTTTCAAGCTCTCACCGGATTCTAATTAAGCTCCTTGGAACATTAACCTGGCTTTTTCCTCATGATTCATCTCATTAGGAAAAAAAAGGTAAATGACACACTTCTATATGCTACTTTATACAGTGGCCTTCTACCAGAGTTTGTGAAATCCTTGAACATTGACTTTAATAGAAGCAGGATTATTTCTTTGAAAATTCAGTGATCAACATGTTTAAGCAAGTCCCTAATGAAAAAGAATACGCCCCTACAGAAATTCGTGGTATAATAATAAGGCCCACTTCATTTTACCTTTGGACAATTACCATGTCATCATCTGAGATGGCTTTTTCAACAGGCTAATGGCCTGGCTGAGCAGTTACCAAGAAGTTTACTGTAGCACTTAAGACTTCTGCAGATGAAAACCAAATCAAGTATTTGGACCATACAGCAATCTAACCTGGAGTACACACTGCCATGGTACGTTAATATACCGCATACATTTGCATTTTGAGGAATGGTGTGGAAAAGCCTTCTTAAAGCTCAAAGGAATGGTAGCATCAAGCTGTACTGTATCAGAGAAATGAGATATACTCATTTTTTCCTACTTGCTTGCATGACTATGCAAACATTAGGAAAAAGTTAAACTCTCTATATATTCATATGTTGTTATTTTTTTTAGTTTGTTCCATTAAAATTTTACTTCCTTTAGAGACTTCTTGAACAATAACCATTTGGCAGCTAAGAGATAAAACATAATTACTTCCAGCTGTTGCAAAAGAAGAAACTGTAGTCAATCTGAAGAAAAAAATGAAAGAAAATTTTTAGTATGTGTCAAAACACAATAATTTTTAGAGCTGAGTAAACACTACTTTTTAATTTGATAGCTGAACAAAAGGAACAAAAAGTAAATTAGTTGGGCCAAGCTGAAATAAACCTTGCTTTTTCCATCAGTAAATTGGTCTAATGAATCAGTAAATTCAGGTCTAATGAACATGCTATTGGGCTCAAAATGGTGTGCTTTGTTTTCATACAAGAAAAAAACTTTTAGATAAAAAGGATGCTGTAGCACATTTCTTTACCCATCACCTATGCAGAATATTCTAACACAGGACATATGAATACAGACCACCCATCTGAAAGTTCTGTTTTTAATCAGGGAAACTGGAAGGAAAAACCTTTCATCTTGTTCCCAGTTCTAATGAAGTTGTCCCAACTACCAGGTGATGAACCATTCTCTCACTTTAACAAGTGAAATCAGCAGAACAGACTCGGAACAATCTACCCGAGGGTATGTGATAGCATCATCAGCAGACTGTAAAGAAATCTGCACAGAAAAAGGTAAGCTCAAAAGAAACAAGTGGAATTTCTGTCACCCATCTGAAAGTTGGCAGATAAATGGAAAACTACTGAGCCTCTTGCTGTGACACTTCTACAAAAAACCTGAGTAGTCTCAGATGTTCTGAAATTCTATTTATTAGGGATTAAATTGTTTTCCTCCAGTCTTTGACTGGTTTACTAGCAAGTGAAGTTTTTCCATTGGAAAAGATGTAACAGACAAATCGCCCTTCTCCAACTAATCTATTAATGCCAGGGTTAGGTGCAATATAGCTGACAGAATTTTTATAGCCTTATTGATTAACATCTTGGTTATAAACTTCTTGTTTTATACCAAGTATTTAACAGCCTGCCACGAGCTCCTGATTACAAGAAAACCAGCAATCTTTTTACTTATGTTCAAATAATCTTTCTCTTACTACTTCAGAAACTGTTCTAAAGCAGAGATATTTCCCAGAGAAGAAATGGAGAATATTCACTCTTAAAGCGGGTAATTTTACTCCCTCTCCAAATAAAACAAAAAAAGAGTCTCTCTGAGATCCAAGAGTAGTGCAGAGCTAAAAGCAGTGGAGATAATTATTTGTCCAACATGGAGTATGAGGAACAAACTCCAAGCACTGTTTCTCAAATGTCTCTGTTTTACATTTCTTCTGTGGCACAGTATGCTCCAACCACCATTTCTCTTTCTTTGTTTTCCTGAATATCTTTTGTATTTACTTCTTTTTCAATGAACATGTTTTTGCAGTGTAAAGTGCTGAATAAGTTCAGAACAGATTAGGACACAGGTGAAAATTATTTCTATTTTTAATTCTTATTAAATATTCTCTCCTAAGTAGAATGCATGAGAAACACTTCTGTTTTAAAAAGGTAGTTAAGAGCTGCTCCCGCAATTTAAAACTTTGTTCTGAGACAGTAATGTGAAAAATGGTGATAGCTCTGACAATAAAAAAAAAAAGGCCATTCCTTGTTTTTCTAAGGTATTAGGAGATTTACTCAATAGTGTAATCACCTAATAGCTGCTGTACCTGAACATTAATACTCACATGTTGACAAACATATGTATTCATAGTTAGATTCATCAATATGCAGCCTTGAATATAAAGTAATAGTATAAAGAATCATAGGTAATTTTTTTTCTGTATGAAACCTTCTTGAAATTAAGATGGGACGAGATGTGAAATCAGCCAAAACAAAGTTCAAGTAACATCTGCTTTTGTTTTCACCCCTACTCGAAAAATAAGTTTTAAATAAGGTGGCAGAAATATGTCTTTATTTTTATCAAAATTAAAAGCCTTTTCAGATTTGATTTGGTGGAAAAATACTGACCCATTCAGTCATATAGTGTAAACAAACTAGTAACATAATATCTTGCATGTAAGCAGAATTCAAGTAACAGGAAAATATTAAAGCACAAAAATTCAATTCAGAGTCATAAACTCTGTTCGTCTTAAGATGAACACCACAATCCATTTCTGATTGCAGAGTGTGAGCTCAGAGGTTTGTAAAACACTTGGTGCTTGTGCATAGGGCAATTTTTAGGAACAGGCAGATAACTAGCTGCTGAGTATTTCATTCTCCTTCATGAATAAGACTCCTGCATGTTGTCTTGGTGAAACTGAATTCTGAGCTTTTTGGGCAAAAGTAGTCTGGATGTTACATTAAACTTCAAAAAATAGTGAAGTGGGATAACCAGACCACAAATAAAAGTGTCATATTTTAATCTTTATTTTATTTTCCTTGTCGAGGTAAGATTAACAATACAAGACTTACTGCAAGAACAGACATTCTGCAAGCACTAGCTTGACTGAATACTGTGATCCTGACTGAAAACCGTATTCAGGTGCTACTTCAGTACCAGAAGTAGCAGAACAAAGCACTGCATGTTTGTAAGGTAACAGAGAGTGTGTTTATGACTGGTAGAAACATCCAAGGCACAGCCAAGCTCGCTGCAATCCATTTGCTGACATGCTCTTAAGGGGCAGGGGTGCAGTGCAGTGTCTCTTAGGGTAACTGGATTACACCATTCTACTATTTTGAACATCTTTACCAGTTCCTTATGCTATTACTGTAACTATTGTCCTATTAAATGTTATTTTGAATGAGTGCTGAGATCGATTATTCATAGGCTTCCCACCATGTACATGCCATGAGTATTTTAGAATTCTCACTCTACCTTGTGTAAATAGCTCTCACTTAAGTACATACCAGTTAATTATCCGATCTAGCTGCACAATGATTACCATCCTCAGTTGTAGTTACTATCACCTTGTACAGTCAGTCTTCCCCCAAAGCCAGATTCTGTAATTTTTCTAAAAAATTAAAAAATTTCTGTAATTTTTCTAAAAATATCAACTTGGAAGTGCCATCAATACCAGCATCCCTTGCTTATCTAAGGACAAAAAATATAGCAGTAACGCATTAATTTCTAAAAGTAGTTTCAGTTCTTATTGATGACTGTATCTGAAATATTCTACTGAACTTTAAAGGGTTTCAAACTATTCCTACATATTTACCGGGATGTCACAACTGATTGAAGTTATTTCCTCATTTCACAGTTTCCGAAAGGGCAACAGCAAAGCAAATAATCCAGAGATGCCAGATGAGCAAGTGAAGATTTAGTTCACAGTGGAACATGAAGCAGAACTTCCAACAGATTACATGAGACCTCTTCACTTAGATACAGTTTTTCAGTGTTGAAGTAATTTGCAAAAAACCTCCACCCTAGATTATTTGCTACTCAGACTTAGGGTCCACATTAAAACTTGCTCCTTTAGGCTTCTTGATTGTATTTTCAGAAACATCTATACCTAAACACTTGTAAGATTAAACACTTGTAAGTTTACTTTGCGTGGTTTTAATACAGTAGCTTTAGAGGAGGAAGTTCTCAAATAAACAGAAATTATTTGGATCTCTGAGTCCAGTGGGCAAAGAAAAAGTGTTTTTACAACTCATTAAGCATGTCAATCCAGCTAGAGGCTATGTTGCAAAGGATTAAATACTTGAGTGTTCTCGAAGCCAAAGTGAGATTTCAGGGGTTTTTTTTCCATTTCAAGTCATATTATAACTGACAGACAAGAAGTGCAAAGCAAGGATTTAAGGTGCTGCACTAAGTGCCATTCATAAAATGCTTGTGTATAATTCCTCCATTATTTCCTAATAAACCCTCCCCAGGGGCACTATGAAATAGACTTTTAACTTGCCTGACCTTGTGTGATACATGCAATCCACTATTTACTTTATTTTGATAAATAAGGAACTCAGAATTTTAGAGATGGAACCTGCAATTTGAAACAGTTAAAAAAGAAGTGTATATTTTGCATTTTCCACAGCTAGTTTAAGCAGTAAATAATATACGTATTAAAAATAGATGCATACATGTAAGTACATACATATTTATACATATTTTATTTTGATATATTTATTAAAATATTGTATATATCTATGAGTATTTTTTTAAATAAAAGTCCTGGGGCAGAAGTCTGGCAACAAAAATACAACAATTCATTGCTAGAAGCAGCTGCTTATTCATTTGTTCTATGAAAACTATGTCTTTAACATGGCTATTTCTACAAACCATAGTACTTCTAGTACTTCTGTGATAGAGGATTTTCGCATGGAAATAAATACACTGTGATATGTGTAATGGCTGAAACATTTTCAAGGCAAGATATGATGTTCTCTCAGGCTTACAGCTGATGTTGTCTACTCTGTCACAATGCAGTTTGGGAAAGCAATCTCTTCCAATTAGGAGCAGGCAGGATGCCAGCAGGGGAAGGGAAAATGTTATGAAGACTTTGCTGGTCTGAAAGTTGTTACTACTATTCATCATGTTGATTTTTTTTTTCCACTCTGCTGTATATTTTAAAAGCTACAATCATGAAACTTCGAGAAGTGGGGGAATCCTCAGAATCCCTGAATGAAATCAGAGATTCACACATAGATGCTTGCAAACTGCAGGATTTACCCTGTGCTATTTCCTACCCCAAACGACTGATTTGTAGCGCCTCATTGTTTAGATACATTTATATAATCTGTACATTATCTAAAACAGAGTTCAGTTGACAATTTAATTAAAGCAAATGTGCAGAAGTGAGTGAGAATTCTGATTAACTCACTAAGGTTCCAGTCTGAGCGATTATCAGCCAACAACATAAAATTGCCATATTGCAGCTAGTATTTTGGAATCTCTAATTTAAGGGAATCCCTGCAGCTGTATCTGAAACTTTACAGCATTTGCTTCTGATTTAAAATATCCATTAGTTAATACTTGTAAAAAAAGATAGGAAGAGCACTGTGTAAATACTAAGCACTGCTATTATTTGAATATAAGTGGGTTTTAAGAATGTTAATGATTATCATAATGAAAACTAAGAGGAATATCAGCATAATAGCTTTTCTTCTAGGAAGTGGGACTTGTATCTGCTAAACCAAAGTACTTTGGGCAATACTGGATGGAATATGTTCATGTTGAATACACTGGTACAGATTATTATCCATCATGGGCTGGACTTGATGATCTCAGAGGTCTTTTCCAGCCTCAACAACTCTGTGATTTTGTGATTTTAATTTTTGTCATATGGAAATCAAAGGATTGTTTTACTGACTTCAGTCTCAATCAAATCATCCTTCACGTGGAAGGAATTTTTGAAATCTCTCTCCTTAGCACAAGTAAAATGTAGGTAAAAATCAATGCAAGTAATCTGATCCTGATCACTTATGCATGTCTCACATTCCCACTATGTTTCTTTTATTCATTTCTACCACAAGAAGCTTCACTGTTGGTTTCGAACAGATGTCAGCAGCACTAAACAATTTTCATTTCCATAACTTACAACACACCTGTGTAATATTCTGTAGATAAACAGAAGTGTTTAACTTCTGTTTATATAATCCATTTTGGGCCAATAATAGCTATTTTCTTCTTGGTGGTTTTATTCCTGATTTCTTTTACTATTATTAATTTTTTTATTATTAAAAAGTCCTTCACTTCT
>NW_009733470.1:97228-130941 GCF_000703405.1 Apaloderma vittatum
TCTTTCCCTGTTTTGTCCTCTTCACTCAGCTTTGTCTGTTTTGTGACTAATTCTTCACGTGCAGTCTTCCTATTCAGCGCACCTTTAAAGTCACTGCAAGTCATTCAAAACCCAAAAGGAACATATGTCTCAAGTTTTCCTTTAAGAAGCAATCTAAGCCTGTAGTGCTGTTTTATATGTAACATACTGTCCTACTTTGGCAACCACGGCTCCCCAGTGTTTCTTTATATCCTCAGTTCCAAGCCTGTGGTGTCAAGAGTTGATCTAACCTATGCGATTTTCTATGAGACAGTAATTTCTCTCATGATTCTACATAGATTTTTATGATAAAAGAAACATGAAATGTTCAGTAATGTCTAGGGTTGGAGCCTGGAATTTCAATGTTTATCAAATTACAGCTGAATGTGTGAACATGGCAGGAAGATGATACAAATCTGACTGGAGTACTCTATGTGAACTTCAACTTTTTAACTATGGCATAACTTAAGAGATGACATTTTCTTTGAAGCTTTGTAGTAAGGAACTCTTGGTTCCTCAGTGTTAGCATGCTGAGCTGTTGTGACAGATGTATTTTTTCTCATTTCATTAATGTATTTAAATTAAATCTTCAAACTAACTTAATTTGAAGTGTCTTTCTTTGAAATTTCTGTGCTTCCTATTTTCTATACAGAGATTTCCTGACCTTTGATCCACAGCAGATGGAAGAACCCACCAAGGAAATTCTGAGAGACATCATGCATTCTGACTATTGATGGCACAAGAAAATATGTCGTCACAGTGTACAGAATAACGCAGTTCCCTAAAAGTGAATGAAACAGTGCAGATGGTCTACAAGAACAACTATTTCAAAAGTATTTTGTGGTGTTTGTATAGTTTTAGAAGGATAGGAAATGCCTTACATTCCATTGTTCTGCTGTCTTGAAAGGCTTAACATTACAGACTGCAACCAGGACATGTGATACAAAAAGTATGGCACAGGTTATTTTAATGCCTTTTATTTTTCTCCACACTTACCAATTGCAGTAGAATATTTATTCCCAGGCCTTGAAGAACAGGAGGCAAAAAAAAAGCTTTGGGTTTCCAAGCCTTTCTATACAGAAGAAAGCTTTTGCCTAAAGACCACATACTTAAGAGACATGGCTATACACCAGCAAGGAAAAACAGAGACCCTTTTTCTTACAGATCTATTGCCAAGTCCTTGACTAACAGGAGGCAGTTCTGTAGTGATATCTCCTTTGACAATACAACACAATAAAACAGAAGGCAATCACAACCATCTATTTTATAACCTGACTTCACGTAAATATGCTGATATGCAATAGGCACCTATTTTATTGATGGTTGGGGCAAACTATGTGCCTCATAAAAACATTATTCCATCAAAGGAAATTTCACTCTGTTGAATCTCACTACTTCCATTCCTAGAAAAATGTTCTCTTCATCCGTCATTTGGGACTGTGATATAGACGTCACAATCTAGTCCCACGGTCCATGGAAACAAGCATAAAACTATGCCTATTCCTTTGTGGTGATTCTCTTGCTTTCAAGATCACTCTCTCTGGAATCAATAGTCTCTCTTGATCACTTTTGTTTCAGTTTTCTAAGAAAGAAAGATAAGCACATTTGAAAGGGGACAAAATGTTTTCTATGTACCAGAGGAATGATTACTGGAAGTCATTAAATACTAGAATAAAGAACATCTTACCCTGAGACAAACCACAGGGACTCATTTCCATGTGCATGTTTCAAAGTGCTTAAACAGAAAGGTATTGCCTGCTTTGCAGAATAACAGTAGGTTAAAAAAGTTCGCAGATTAGAAATATTTTCCCTGACATCATAATAATAAATGGTGATTTTTAACTTCTACAGAAATAGAATATAAAAGAATATAAAAGCAAGAATAAAATTATTGCAGAAAATTCAGAAATCATTGGTATCTTCTCGTATTTTTAATTGATGCAAATTCTCAATGAAAATAAAGAAAGGTAAAATTTGTAGGAATTAATTTTACTCTACTTTTTAAACTGTTTACTCTCCATGAGTAGAGTGTAGCTTCCCACGTCTGCATTTAGTCTATACTGGTCCAGCTTTGCTGTGATATGACAACCTACAAATGAGTAACAGTATGGGAGGTTCCTGTTTACCGACAGCTTTGGTTCAAGCTACCAGTGCCAGCACTAAAATGCAGTTCTTGATTTTCAAAGTCTGTGACTACATTTTCTAAACTTGGATTACATTTTGAAAAAAAAAATTATAGATCACAAAATATAAAGCTGCTGCCTAAACATTTAAGTAATTGGAGATTCTGAATATAATAATTTGAGTACTCGAATTCCACTTATATTGTTTAAATTCTGGTCATCAGAGCAATCAAGGACAGTCAGCATTTCATATAACCTAATCCTAATACTTCTTTACACAATCTACTCCTATGAAAACAAAACAATGCTTGGTAAAGACTTATCTGTGGACTTCAAGCATCTTCTGCCCTAAATGTGTTAATTGAGAGAATGTTTCTTGAGTAATATAGAAGAACAATGAAGAACTAAGAGAGGAAAAAATATATGCTAATTTTAAACAAGTTATATTTTTGTAGAGGCAGGATAACCATGTACTTGAAAAAGAATCTTGAGTGTAATTATTTCTCATTCTGTAGCCCTGTGCTACTGCTTTGGCAGCAAGGGAAGTATCACAATTACTTAACTAGTGATCTGAATTCGAAGTTAAGAGGCAGAAGATACCATTTGGTCATTTGGTCTTAACCATACTGTGTTTTTGCTTGTGTATTTCTCCACACACAAGACCTAAACAGGTGCCACTTGCTGACACTTGTTTATGATAAAGAATGAACAGATATATTCAGGGTATTTATACTGATACTGATACTGTGATGTGGGAAAGCTCTAAATATGGCCAAGGAAATGCAAAGTAGTTATCACAGATGAATGCTGGACTTCAGAAAACTGAGAGTTCCTTTAAATCTAACTACAGTAGTACCCCTAATTGATAAGACAAATTTGAAGCTCTTTAGGCACTGTGCCATAGAGAGACCTCTTGACAGTACATTCACATGCTACAGGTGAAGGTTTACCAAGCAGATCGTAATACGTTCATGAGTATCAAAGTTCAGGAGCTTGGCCATTTGAATGCTAAAAAATGGAGATTATATGCGAAGATAAAGAAAGGCTAAACCACAGGGAATGTGGTAGTATTGATGAAGAAACAAAGCACTTAGAACTACTTGGGAGACAACTAACTTAGCTGTTAATTGCCCTAGTCCAGTAACTGTTCAGTTTTTGGTAATGATTTTGTCATTCCTTTTTTAGCTTGACTCCATTTGACACTAATCCTCATTATGTTTACTCCATGCTGCTCGCCAAACGAGCTATGGTAAACTAACATTTTTTAACATTGCAAATGCTTTTCCACACATGAAACTTATGTTCTCTGAAAAGTGACTACATCGCTTCCAGCTGAGGACAGAGGAGGACCAAGGGGTTGATTTTGTAGATTTTTTTCCACTAGTAACAAAATATTTTTTTATTTAAAAAAAAAAGAAACAAACAGCAAAACTAGATTTAGAAATTTTGTATTTATGTTTTGAGGATGAGCAAGAGAATGACAAATGAAACTTCAGAAAGGCTGACTCACAAAAGAAAATCTTGTACCTGTCTCAGTCACCAAATAACTCCACTCATAAAAATGGGAGTCACATATTTAAAATTTCTGACAGTTTGCTCCTCCCCCAGTATATCAGCTTTGGGCAATGAAAATGCTTTTCGGTACCGATACGGACAGCAACTTGGCAATGTTATTTCCACTTACATGTGATAAATGACTAATTTTATACATTGAATTCCTTAAGTTTAGGAAAATGCAACAGTTAGAGGTGAAAAACTGGTATGTAGCCATATACTCCAATTTTGTCTGAGTCTAATGCTAGGGAGGAAGGACATTACTGTCACATAAAAAATAAACCCTAAACTTAAATAAATGTACATGCGATTTACTGAAAACCACCTGGCTAGTTATTTACTCATGCTGGTTTATAATTGTAAACACCACAGTTCTTTTTATAGAGATGAGGACTTGCTAGATAACCACAAGCAGAGGTTGTACATTTACACTCCTATCCGACAGTGCGGAATCCTTATAGAAATAACACACTCTGTGTTTCTGATGTCTTTGAAGGCTCAAGGAAAATACCTTTCTACACAGTTCTAACATACTGAATCAACCTCTGAAAGTAAACAGTATAGGAAGGTCTGAAAATATTAAAGGATTGCTAATCTAACATAACATTACATAATGTCTACATCTGACCGTTATTATACAGATGGAAAAGAGCTGTGAGAAAATTCTATATTAGCCTAAACTATCAAATTTTCATGACTGTTGGTTTGGGTAACAGACAGTTGATCTCACTGGGACAGAATGCAGCAAGGTGCCTACTATTCCCAAGAAAAGCTCAAATCCAAAGTTAATTCAAAACTGAAGATGGACTGCTTTGGGTTATAGTTGTAATGATTCACAGATCTGCAGATTTTTAATTTAGTGAAGTGCTTCTTACTGCTATTTTCTAGTGGCAGCTCCTCTTTCTCCCCTGGTACATAGTTTGTTCATATGCACGCACGGAGTTGCCCTTTGTCTTTGGTTTTTGTTTGCTGTAAGCAGGAGTCTCAACACAAACAGCCCTGGTTTGTATTCCAGAACTGGTGTGACATGCTGGCTTACAAAGGAGCTGTACTAAGACTAGACCTCTTATCTAACAGTGCTCTGACAGTCTGAGATGGGAATGAAGCAGTGGCAAGGATGACTTCTTATGACAGAGCATAGACCTGGGCATGCACCTCCCTGTGCATCACTTACAGTTATCAATGAATTCAAACTCATAGCAGCTACTTGTAGTACTAGATACACACCTTTTTCTTTAAACTCATATGGTTTTATTAACAGAAAGTGTTTTCTAATGCAAGTGACACTTAAGCAGTTTCAGCTTGAAATATTTGTTTTGATTTAAAATAAGGAAACTCATCAGAAGAGGTGTCATTTTCTCTCTTAATTAGATGATAAAATTACAGTCTAGAGTAGAACGAATATAGGGCAAAATTCCATTATTAAAGTATCTATTTACACCTGGAAAATATCTGTGGCTACTTTCTGTACAAAATACAGTATACTTAATTACTTTCTCTTCTTTCACAAGTTACAAGGCATAAACAAACCTAGATTATCCTGCTTTAGCAGGGCCAGAGGATCTCTAGAGGTTCCTTCCAAGTCCAACAGTTCTGTGACTCTGTGCCTTCTTTAACCAGTAGGACACTAGCCTATGCTTGGACCTTTCAGGGAATAAAGACACAGTGTCTATGGTTCTTTTTTTAAAAAATAGTCACAACTAAAATATGCCCTAGAAGTCTAGTATCAGTGTTTCTGTACATGAGCTGCAGAAGACAATCATATGGGGGAGGAAAACAGGACAACAGCAAGTTCATTACCCACCCACTTGAAAATTGCACAAAATCCAGCTGTTAGCCATCTGGTCTTCAGAAAACAGTTATATTTACTGTGAGAATTATTAAGATCATAAAGCATAGTTTACCATTCAGATGTATTTGAAGTCAGATATATTTGTCCTGGTTGCTCTCTAATAATTTCATTACTTACAGTAAACCTCTCTAAATATATTTGTAAATGATACTCCATGGCTGATATTGTGGTATACTGTCATTGATGACATTCTGAGTTTATGGAGATTCTGGTAAAAATGCAAAGCCATTTTCAATTATTCAGAAAGGTCATTTTAAAGTATTTTGTGAGGGTTTCTGTAAAATTGTCCCTAGCTAGAAGAAAGTTAGATATGCATTCAAATGTATAACAAGCACATTTCTTATTTCTGCTAGTATTACCCACTCTTTATAACAGTAAGCAAATGCAGAAGTACTTTTTACTTGTAACTTCTATTTATACACAGGAATTATACATCAGAGCTTTGCAGAACTTTGTTATGAAAAAAAATGAAGGTGAGTCAATCAAGGAGGAGTATTCGAAAATAAATCTACTATTTCCGTGCCTGTATTACAGAGATTGTTCCCACCAATAGCAGTTGTTCCATGTGGAATAAGACTTTCAAAACCAGCCGTATCACATTTTGAAAAGAGCTGCATTGTCAAACTTTGCCCAAGGCCTCCCTGCTCTCACAAATTTACACAACTAGGAACTAGAGCCCTTAGCTTTAATGTGACTCCTGGGATTAAACTGTTACATGCGAGGACTGAATTATCCACCTCTTTGCTCTCAATTTCTCCTGAGCAGCATCTCTGCAAGCAATGAAATTGCGACTGATAGCTGCAAAGAACACAATCAGTGGCAAACCATTTATGTAGCTAAAATAGCGGGATGAAAGCTTGCCCACAGAAATGAGTATTGAAGTATGGACCTTTTTTCCTTCTGAACTGTTTTTGGGTGGGCTGTAACTTCAGCTAGTACTGAAGCTTTGAATCTCCAGTATTTGTTTTATAGAATGACATGTGTACATCTCTATGTGCCTACATGGATTTCATGAGAAATTGGAAGCTGCAATTCACTACTGTCTTGGAGAGGAAAACATTTTGCCCTGAGCAAGCTTAAAAAAGCAAAACTAAAGGTACATGTCTAAATGTCTAATAATCCATTTGATAACTTCAGCACAAAAACCAGATATCATTTGGGAGCACAATACATTCAACAGCTACTACATAGCCCTTGAAAGCAAACATCAGAATACTCTGATTGCAGGTTAAAACCATAGAAAACAGCTCACAGGAAGAAAAATCATCCATGAAAAATTGCAATTTCCACTTTAGCTGCTTTCATCAGACCCCATAAAAACCAAAGCTATTTTCTACCAGTTTAAAAGTATTATGATAATTTCCCTTTTTTTACCTAGAAATGCGGTTAGATTCTTTTGCTACCTGTCAAATTGACCCTGTGATAGGGATGTAAGGGCTAGAAAGGACAAGAATTGCATGCCTATGCTCTGAGCACAAAAAATACCTTCAAGACAATGTGTTCTACTCTTTTTGTTAACATGCTTCCCATTATAGACAGTGAATTCTCTGAAAATGTTTGCAAAATTTTAATTTTAAAATGCTGTAAACTCTCCGATTTTGTTTATACTTTGATAAAAACAATTTTCAAATCATTCTTCCGATAAACAAAATAATTCATCTATCAGTTAAGTCAACATAGTCATGGTGACTGTTAACACATGTTGATTCAGAGAAAAGCAACTCTTCTCATTTTCTAGAGAGTAACAATGATTCCCCCAAGTCCAGAACTGTACTACCCTGCAACTGACATTTGTTTCATCATCTCAACGGTAGTTTTTAATTTCTTGAAGATCTCTCGTGGCCTGTTTTTTTTCTTCCATTATCTTGGCTCTCCTTCATGTTTTATCTTGAATGGCAGGAGAAAACCTTAGAAAACTGTAACTTCAAAAGTTTACAGAATACTGTAATAAAATATGAATATTTTGTATTTATGTAAATTGATGCTGAACAATCCAAAGTAAGCTTCCACAAACTGCAAAAGGTTTACGACATTTTGTGTTACTATGATTTGAATTTGTTTATCGTTTTATCTAGAGATCTCCAAGAATTTTAGTTTTACTAAAACTTGGGAACACAGGATGAGTGGGGCTTTTTTCCTACTTTTATTTTAGACGGAATATTTTTCAGCACTTGAAGCAATCCTATATAATGTAATGGTCTAAAGACTATATACATAAATACTGTGATCTAAAAAATTATGCCAGATCTGAATAATACTGCTTCATCTAAATATTGCTTACTCTCTAGCAAAGGTTGCTGTTCTGAATTTTACTGGAATATTTCTAACAGTCTTGTATCACCTAGAGAGTAGACAGGTGATGAGGAAATAGTATCCCGTTACCAATTTTAATTCGCATGGGTCATACAGATTAAATATTGATTTAAATTTGCAAGAAATTAGAACTTTTTGCTAGTAAGTTGTTTGTCTTTGAAGATAAGTGTGTAAATCACAATCTGGGAGGTAGCCTGAAATACGCATTTGATTACAGATATTTATATGAATTTATGTGGATTAATAAACTTTCATTCCAGAAGCACTTAGAAGAATCAGATACATGTTTATTCATTGTATCTGGCACTCTAACTTATAAAATTTTCCCATTTTTAGAGCATGCTTCTTTAATGTCTTCTATGATTGCAATTAGATCAGTACCTAGAGGAAATGTACGCACTTAGAAATTGATTGAACCCACTATTAATAGTGCTTTTTGGATTCTGTACTAGATAGCAAAGAGTCAGAAAAAAATGCAAAATGTTATTATAATTGAGCATTAATGCAAAGAGTAAAAAAAATCAAATAAGATTAACAGGCTATGGATGCATTATCTCACTTGGACTAATGAAGACTAAGAAATAACCATGCAAAAACACAGAACTGTATTCACAAATTATCTTTATATTTCAACAACTAAATATATAGCAGTTGACACTCTCAGAAATATCACCTCTATAAATCTGGCACACTTGAAAGTGTTGCTAGGTATTTTGAATGGTATACTTGAGAAATTTTATTGAACATTATAAATGTTCATTAAAATGTGACATTTTAATGTTATAACGTTTAAAGATCCTGTTTCACATGTCTGAAGGGTTTGAATGCCTGCCTGTCTGATATTTAAGCTGCTTTTACTCTACCGATGTTGTTTCACACATCTAATAGAGTTACTGTAAATCACTGAGTTACTGTAAATCACTGACCTGTACACTCCACGACTGGTGTTGAACAACTCTCACCATTGCTTCACTATTCCATGACCATTTAATATCAGCACTCTATGTCCACACAGAACTATGGACTGAAGATCCCCTCTATTCATGTAATCTCTAACATTATATTTACCTTATCCAGGCAGTTCTACACAGTCATTCATCCTATCTTGACAACATTCCTTAATATTTTTGAGTATTCAAAAGGAAGCAGGCCTGGTTAACAACAACAGCAGACCCCTAAATGACAAATATTTCAGAGGTCAAGCCTCCTTGCCACAATCCTGCTTCTAGAAACAGCAGGGGATGTGTATTCAATGCCTTCTGAAGTAGTAAGCTTCAAAGATTAAACAGGCCATGGACTGGCCAACAGGAAGTTGAGCAGCTGTTAAAAGGGGCGCATTCTCAGCAGAGACATCGGACTGTCAGTGCTTTCAACTAGAATGTTTTTGAAGATTAAAAAACACTTGTGCCCATTCTGCAATAAAGGTCTACATTAGGTAACAAGAATAAAATCAATTGCCAATTCACATGGTTCAAATGTTTTTTCCTTATGTAAGCTGACCATAACCATTTCCATTTCTATTTCTTCCTCCTGCCACTCAGTCCTACTTCCTAATTATTGAGAGATACTTTCTAGAAATGAGTGTTGGCTTGCCCACCACCAACCTCTTGTCAATGACAGTGAATTGGGTCTACAAAAGGTGCCATAAAACAGCTTGTATATGTATCTAACACAGCCTGAAGTTAAAACATTATGCAATCTGTAGTCTAGTAGCTTATTTGTCACAGCATTTATATGTAAGAACTGCCCTCTATCCACCGTGAAAAGAGTCTGCAGAGGATATAGAGCTAATCTGTTAGGTTCCTAAGCAAAAGAACAGAGTTCAGCGAAGGCCTAGAGAAGAGGAAATACCTAGAATATGTTTGAGATTTTCCCTCACTTTTTTAAATTCAGAAAGAGAATTTTTAAGACAGTGCTGTACCAAATGATAGAAGACATAAGTTGGAGTAAGGGACCAGGTACACTTCTGTGTTTTCCAAGGCTCTGTTCTTCCTAGTAAGACAACGCTTCTCAATTGACTCAGGTCAGTTAAGAGTCATCTGAAAGATAATACTGCTACACCACAGAAAATGTGGTGTTAGTCACAGAAAATGTCTGTTAGTCAGTATTACCAGAGTTTTAGTTTAGCCCAGGGACTAAGTAGAAAGACAGGAAATAGGAGACTGAAGGATTAACTGTGTCCACACAATAAAAACCAGTCACTGCTGCTGGTCTCTTTATTAGCAACCTTTTCAGTATTACATGATGAATAATAGTAAGTTTTATATAAAGTATTAATGCTATTCTCAGTTCCGTTTTCATGTTCTTGGTAGAATTAAACTTCTATTTTTATGAGATTAAAAGCATATTTCTTTCTGGGAAGAATCACACGCAAAAAAGAAAAGTTTGATTCCATTGCATGTTGAAGTTATTTGTTGTTTCCTAGCCTATTTCATTATCAGGCATGTTTAAAAAGGAGGCAGCTTCATAAATGTGAATTGAGACAGTACGAATATCCCTAGTACTAAACCCTTAAGTTAGAAACACTAGCAATTCATTAAAAATCTATTACACTGCATCTAAAGGAGGGGGGGGGGGGGGGAGAAAAAGCTGAACTGCTGCCTTGTAAATTTTCTGTTTTCGCAATAACCAGTTGATATAAACTGTCCAGAAATAAAATACAGAATCCCGAATGCTCTGTACGGAGCACAGGATGGCTCCTCTACTCTATGTACATTCAGGATTTCAAAGCATAATGGATGTAGCCGGAGGCAGAAAAAGATGGAGGCACCAAGGTCTCTGTTTAACCAAATCCTTCACTCACTCATGGTGCAGTCAGCAGTTGCTTCACCAAGGGGCTGCTGATGTATAGATTCTATATTAGTGGGTGTGAATGAAAGTGCGAGTGGCAAGATCTCTCTTACCAGTCCTACTATGTGGAGAATGGCAGGGGCCACTTCTTTTTTCCAGAATATTTGAACATATTATTTTTAACCATAACAGCCATATTGTGTTAAAACCCTCACTGGTGGCTGGTTAATTATTAAAAAAACACCCTGCTCATGCCAGAGTACGTGACTTCTAAAGGACTTCTATCTTTCCAGTGAACACTGGTGCCATACAATATTGTATCAAGAGATGCTACTTTATCATTCCTTTCTCGTTCCAATTCCTGCAGCACTGTTTCTACACCCAATCTTTTTCAACCCAAATGGCAAACATGTCAGGGAGTCCAGGAAGGTTTTTCTAAACAAATTTTACCTTAGCTAAACATTGTTCAGTGATGCAACTACCACAGCTGCATTAATTCTCAGGATAGTGACAAACTGAGACAAACAATATTCAGAACACTGAATTTTTGTGTTGCGCAACTAAAGCTTGAGTTTGAATATGCCCGGTAAGGAAGAGATTTCAACGTGTATAACTGCCTAAGAGAGGAAAAAAATGTATTTATTCTATCTTTTTTCCGGATGTATTAAGACGTTCGGAAATACTAGAGTAATTTTCTCATTAACTTCTCTAATTTGAAGACATCAACAATGGTTCTGGGCTGGGTTTTGTTTTGTAGGGTTCAGGGTTTTTTTACCTTAGTTGGGTGCTTTTTACTGTAAGAACCCACTGTGAGCAGAACATCACTGCCTTCGGTGGAGTTAAACTAAAGATTTAGCCTCAGTTTTTCTTTTCTGCAGAATCTCAGGGTTAAGCTATTGTTTCATGCTATATGTAGGCTAACCCCTAGATGGAGACATCATCGCAAACACTCAGAGAGACCTTAGGCACCGTAACACAATGTTCACCTTGCACAAATGTGTAACTTCCTGAACTAATACTTTCAGAAGTTACTTTTGATGAACTGAATACTAATTCTGAAAATTGTTTTTTCAAGTCTTATATAATCATCATAAACTGTGCATAACACTTCATAGCTTCATAATTCTATTGCTGTTCAGCCTAACAGTGTTGTAAACCAGTTAATGCTATTCATTAAATGCAAGATTTTCTCTCAAAGGTATTCTTTAATACAATAATTATTTTTAACCTACTCTTCCACTATTACTCTGGATACAGGGCCCATCTCTTACTTTGCTGTGAAGACAGAATCATTGTCTGCATTTGCTCAAGGTTTATGCTTGTCAAAACGAAACTGCAGTTTGCCAATCATTATACTAAACATAATCAGGTAAGTCTCTGATGGAGTATGCAAAAAGAAGCTGGCAAAGGCTGGAAAGTGGCTGGACCATTACTACTACTATCTATGGGAAGAATGTACTATTTCATAGTGTGTTCAGATCCAGTGCCCACCCATTCAATCCATGGACATGAAGTTTCAAACAGTTTGGCTAACTAGTTCTCTATTACAAGTGCTGGATGACTGTGGAACAGCTACTATGTACTCTAAAGACAAGGACTCCTCTAGGTCTCCTTGCTCCAGTTGCAGCTTTATCCAATGTGTTGATTTCTTGTAATATTTAAAAGCTAGTTATTGGTGAGCCTTTTGTTTGGGGTCTTGCACAAATTATTAACCTGAGATTGACAAAATCTCCAGGAAGAAAACCCTTACAGTCAAAAAGAAATTTGGCTTGGATTTATGTATTTAGAAAGAACTAAGCAACTCTGTTTTTTCAAATGTAGTAGTTCCACGGGAATTACAGCCAATGAATATAACAGTGCTCACAAATTTTGCTAGGAATTTTGTTTAAGTGATAGAGAAAATGTAAATTGTCTATTACAGTAATTATGTAAAGTGTTGATATATTTAAACTTGAGGAAGATACTATATATATAACGAGCTAAAGTAAAACAATCCACCCCAAACAGTTATGAGTACCTCTAGCACCAATTCTATAGTTAATCCAAAACCACTGACCACTCACTGAGTTTTGAATCAGACACCTATAATAGGTCTTTTTCTCTCTCAGTGTAAACAGAAACAGAATTTGCCTTCTGGTGCTTGCTTTGCATCTCTGTCGTTCTTCAATAAAGGATTACAAATCCAGACGGTAAACTAATTAAACTGTCACAGAAAAACAGGAATAAAAAAGTAAAATGCTTTTTTGGATGTTTATGTTTGTGTTATACATTCTGAACAGGCTCTTGGAGTATGTGCCAGTTATAAAATGTAACCCTGGGAGGATATATTGGTAAATGATTTCTACCCATTTGCACTTGTTTCAAAGGTGACTCCATCACCACTATCTGAAAGACACTCTGCCCCTCAGTAACAAATGATTACAGCTAAATGAGTCCCAGTGGTTTGCCTCTAATGCAGAACAAAGGCATAAGAATGAGAGCTGTGGCTCAAGATCTATTTTTTATACCAGCATAATTTTTTGCTTCACTGATCTATCACTAAACAACAGCTGCTGGGGTAGAGACATACTGCACTGGAGGAACGTTACCAAATCCTTTAGTGACAGGTCACATGTGTTTGCCTCAGGCCTTCAAAAAGTCAGAAACTTGTGAAGACGGACTGAGAGCTTATTTCTGTAAGAGATTTGAAGATGCTAGATACACTGGAATGACAGCATGCAGGAAATCTGAATTTCTAAAGGACTTATATTGTGATCTAAGCATACATGGCCAACCTCTGCTGAAAGGGTAGGTGCTGGGATGAACTGGGAGGAAAGTGAGTAAAAATCAAACAATTTGGGATTTTATATATACTGTCTTAGAAATTAAACTTCTGCTGTATTTACTAGATGCCGTGGTTTTTTTCCCCAGTTATCAGAGACCTATGTTCTCATTTCGAGATGCTTCCTCTCACTTTCTAGGTAAAGTGTATCATAAAAATGGTGAGATATAAAGCATTCATAACGAGAGAAAACAGATTTTTCTTCTTCACACTAGATGCTATCAGAGGTCTGTATATAATGAGATTAAAGCAAAAGAAATAATGTGAATCGTCTTGATTTCCACTGAAACTCAGCATTCTTTTCACTTTTTGAAGGTGATTATTATTTTTGTAGAAAACGTAAGATAATTGTAACCCTCAAGTACAAGAACTAAATTACTAAGTAACTTAAAGAAGATATAAGAAATCGCATTGTTTTTCTTAAGAAAGTGACCATAATGGGTTATGTAGTCCACACATGATAATAAACTACAGAAATATTGCCTTTACAGTAAGTATCCAATTATTTGGTATAATGCCAAACTAATAATATGCAATAATTATAGGTGGCATGAGATGCAGGAGCTCTTACACTTCCCTGTAAAAGTGAAGTTGTAAGAGAAACAGAAAGAAGCTTTTGCAGAGATAGAAAAATAAACAGGTTTTGCTTCCTCTACAGTGCTAGAGAAGCCCACTGGTGAGTCAGAGGAGTAAACATTTATGAATCTGTACAATGTCCCTAAGGATATCAAATCATTCTGTTCTTCACGACTTCTTTTGCCCCCAACATATGCTTTTACCTTTCTTTTTGATATTGAGGGAGTTTATTCTTGTTTTTAGATATTCCTATAATTTAAGTGCGTTGAGCTAACTCTGAAGGACATGAGGCATTCAGTTTTGATTGGAGCTGTGTTTGATCCTACTTCTATGTATAATGAAGTGAACTATTGATCCCTTGAAGCCCCTTGCTATGAGGGCCATAAGAGCACTAACACGCCTTAATGGCCCCACACAGCCAAACTACCCATGAGCCCAGGGGCTCCACTCGAGCTCAGCCTGGTGATCACTGGGTTGTGTCTTGCCCTGGTTGCCATCATTGGACCTGATCATCACCTGCAGACTGATCTCAGGCCTGCCCTGTCAGAGTGAACTTGTCTGACAACCTGAAATTTGGGAAAATCCAAGTGGCTATTGCCAGGTCAGCCTCGCTTACCTTGCTTTTGGAGGTGGTCGGACGTGGACCAGTTTCACCTTGTATTCTGTAGTTCTTACACCACACCCTGTAACTCCAAGTCTCTCTATTAAGTGCCAGTATTGACTGGCCATCTTTGCACAAATTTGGAGAAACTGGAAGATAAAGGGGATTAACCAAATATGCTTCTGAATCATCATAGAATCATAGAATGGCCTAGGCTGGAAGGGACATTAGAGATCATTTTAATCCAACCCCCCTGCCACCAGGGACGCCACGTCTCTACTAGATCAGGCAACACATGGGGACTGAATCATCCAGAAAGATCATTTCACAACTGTTCATAAACTTAATGACCTGACAGAGTCCTATACTCTAAAGACAGACAGACAGATAGATAGACAGATAGACAGACAGATATAGATAGACAGACAGATAGACAGATGGAGCCCTAAACTATACAGAGAGTACTAATTCTTCTCTTCCAATTCAGCTTCTGCTACAAGACCGTAAAGAACAGTAACCACTTAAATATTTAGAAGACAGAATACCAGCATGGAAACGCCTGTAAAGAAAAGGGTTTGTGAATGCTGTGGACTTCATTTGAGAAATTGGCATTTATACATATGAGATAGTAGGAGTACAAAAATAAAATACTAGATGTTGCAACTTCCCAGACAAGAATGGGTTTGATATAATTTGCTCAATTATTCTTAGATGTCAGAAACTCACTTTTCATCAATTTTTTAAATCAGAAATCAATGTGATATTTGTTCTAAATGCAGAAAGTATGTGATGAAAGTATACTTTGTTTGAAAGTTTTTTCATAGTATTTTTCCAAGAAATTCCCATACCTGAAAGACCAAAAACTGACCTGAAATTTATTTCTGTCTAAGATACAGAAACATAAAGTACTGCTAACTAGAAAGATCTCCAACAGAACAAGTTGATTGTTTCACTATGGAGAACTGCAATGAAACAAACCAAGAGACTGAAACAAGTGGGAGAACACACAAAACTGACAGTACCTTACACATGCTAACTCCTCCTCTTGAATGAATACAAACTGATTTGGAACCACAGGAAAAACTGGGATAGCAGTGAATGAGTGATGGGAGAATCATCCCTGTGGTAGAAGAATGAGTTTGACAGCCTGAGTACTTCAATTTTCCCATGTTCTATCCAGGTTGCAATGCTCTGAGTGACAATATACACAGATGTGTAGATCTGAAAATTAACACTGTACAAAGAACTGTGATGTTCAAGTTGAAAGCTCAGAATATTTTGATGTTACAGTTCACCTTGTCACAGGAAGCATCCCCAACGTCTTCAGCAGTGCTTGACATATAAAAAATTTATCTGAAAAAAATCAAATTTTAGCCTTGCTACTGCTCTGATGCAAGAAAGCTCATTTCAGTTAGAAAGAACTGTATCTGTGCAATAGTGGCACTCCAAATATGATTTTTAAAATACAAAAAGCTATGAGAAAAAGAGAGTGTGAGGATGCAATGTATGAATGATTTTTCTCTTTTACTTACGAAGTCCCAAGGCAGAAGATGTTAAGATGTGGTTTGTAACTGAACCTCCTTTCTCAAATACAGCACTTAGAAACATTTGTTCAACTCAGACTCAATAAATGCATTATAATTGGTATTTACAAACTTGTTTATTCATATTCCTATGATCTCAACTTACCTAATTATCATATGAATGCTTGCAAGTCCCTACAGAACATCTGCAAGCAGTATAAAAAGTGGTGACTACATCTCAGCAGTCATAAGCTGGAAAAGCTCCTACAACCAATCAGTAAGCTATCTCTACAGAGAGTGGAAAGGGAGTAAAAGCGATATGATATCATTTTAAAAAGCTTTCCCCATAGCTAGGTTATTCCATCCCTCAGATAACACTGAATCTTACTCTTTATGATCCTATGCTGACTATCGGAGAAATTTAACAGATTTTGAGTAACAATGTCTATGTTTTCACTTTTCCAGTGTGGTGGTTTGCCCCTGGCTGGAAGCCAGGAGCTCACCAAAGCCACTCTACCACTCCCCTCATTTTAGATGGACAGGGGAGAGGTAAGACGTAACAAGAGGCCCGTGGGTTAAGATAAAAGGCAGTTTAATATAGGAATAGCAAAGGCCACACACAGAAGCAAAGCAAAACAAAGATTATTCTCTACTTCCCATCAGCGGGCGATGTCTGGCCACTTTCCCAGGAAGCAGGGCTCCAGTACATGTAGCGGTTGCTCCGGAGGACAAACACAAACAGTGAATGTGCCCCCACTTCCCTCTTCCTTCTCGCTTTTATACCCGAGCTGATGTCATATGGTGTGGAATACTGCTTTGGTTGGTTTGGGTCAGCTGGCCCAGCTGTATCCCCTCCCAAGATGTTGCCTACACCCAGCCTACTGTTGGGGGAACGCTGGAAGACCACAGCCTTGGTACTGTGTGAGCACTGCTCAGCAGCAGCCAAAACACTGGGGTGCTATCAACACCCTTCTAGCTACCACTCCAAAAAACACAGCACTGAGAGAGCTGCTGTGGGAAGATTAATTCCACCTCAGCCTGACCTAACACATCCAGAAGAAATGGAAGGATGTGAGAATGACCATAGAATGAGTAGAAAAACTACATTTTTTACTTTCAACTTTGTCATCATTTCAGATTTTTTTTCCATTTGAACTCTGGCAAACTGCATATAAAATCATAATAAGGAAGGCCAAAAAAGGTTTGAAGAGCAACTTGCTTAAGGCATAAAAGCTAAAAATAAGAGGTTTTTCAAACACATCAGAAGCAGAAAGCCTGCCAGAGTTGGTAGGGCTGACAGATGATCAAGGACTGAAAAGAGAATTCAAGGAAGGTTAACACGGCAACAGAAAAGCTAAACGGATGCTTTCCATCAGTGCTCACTATGAAGGAGGTTAGCAAGATTCTTGACATCAGGGCAGCCATTCTTAAAAAATTATGAGTTCTGGATTTGCCTCAGTTTGAAGCATCAATAAAAGAGGTTTTAGGGGGAAAAAAAAGACTATAAAGTAATCAAAAATTGACAGTACAAGAAACTATTCACTTAAAAGTTCTAAAGGAATTAAATATGAAATTGCTGAACTCCTAGGACGATGTGTTATCTATCAGCTAAATCATCTTCAAAAACTGAACAGGAGGTGGTAAGTGCAACATTCATTTTTAAAATGGGACTCTGGGATGATTTCATGAGCACAGATGAGCAAGTCTGACCTCTGTACTGAGTAAATTTGTAGGAAACTGAAAAAAGAACAAGAGTTCTAAGGAAATGGATAAATACAAAATATTGGCATAGAGTGAATCCATTTGATTCCCTTAAGGAATTGCAGGAGAAGGTACAGAAGGTGATCCAGAGGATTATTTTTTATGTTTGGTTGTTTGGGTTTTTTTAACAAGATCTATTTCCAAAGGCCCAGCATAGAACAGATATGGCAAAGAATAAAAAGGAGAAGTTTCTCTTAAGGACTATTGACAGTTTAAAAATTGGGACATAATGAATAAGAAGACTTCTTATGACAATAGGAAAGGTACCAATGGGATTATAGAAGGATATACGGTAAGACATGCTGTTCAACAGGTGTGAGCTGGAAGAACAGATCGATGAGATAAAAACAGTTTGTTGAATATACAGAGTTATTCAGGCTAATGAAGTAATGAAATATAACTGTTACATGAAAAGATGCCATATCTAAGGTTAATAAAATAACAAATGAAATTAAGTAACGCAAAGAAATGCCAATAGAAAATAATAAGCATCAGGATAGATGTAGATATATATATGTATATACATGCTAGCTATTTTCACTCGGGACATTTCACTTTGGATTGTTCTTTGAATATACTCAAATCACAACAAAATTGTTAAAAAAGATAAGCAGAGCGTTAAAAATTACTGAAAAGAAAAAACATTAGTCATGATCCAACAATTTTGACCACTTCTTAAAATACAAAGTAGAACCAAAAAGGGCATAGAAAGGCTGACATTACTGATAAGAGCTATGAGACAGCATCGGTACAAGAAATTGAACAAAAGTGAGACTAAACCTCTTCATATGAAGGGTAATCCTGTAAAGGTCTGTCAAAAAGATTTATCACAACATGGGTATTTTGAAAAATCTATTGTAACACAAATGATTGAAGGAGTACTCACTAAATTCCTACGGAGCAGAAACGTATAGCACAACAAAATTAAGAAAAGGGAAAAAGTACTTTTTCGTGCAGTCCAAATTAGTCATCCTCCATTATGAAGCACAATGGTTCTGAAGCTACCTTCAATTCTCGAGGACTTTTAGAAATCACTGGCCTATGTAAAAGGGAACATCACATTTCCTCTGCCCTGTGCCATAGACACGCTGCTGGCCAGAACTGCAAACAGGATACAAAGTGAAATAGACCTATGGTTTGGCAAGGTCTTATTTTTACATTCCCCAAAGCCAATTTCACTATCACCTCTGAAATTCATTCACATATACAATTAACTTTGATTTGGATTAACAGTTTTGTGATTGTTTCACAGGAGTAACAAACATTAAAAAATAAAAATCCTACTCCAATTAGTTCTTGTCTTAATAAGGAAATGTTCTCTCTCTTCCTTTTACTAGGTTGCAAGATTCGCCTGCCCCTCCCTGTTTTCTCAATCTTAAAAGTTCTTCACAAACTATTAATTTGCTGACATGTAGGTGGAAACACACGCTCTGTACTTTCATCCAGATAAAGGACTCCAAACTTCCAGAATGCTGGTAGAGTATTGAAGCAGTCACCATTATGCTGGGGAAAAAACAATATCTAATCATAAGTGGATAAAAATAGTTATTTTTGTTTGCTGTTTTCAGTAATTTGATAGTGTTGGACCAGAAGAAGTAACTGCACTCGGTGATGTGTTCCACAATAGAGAACTGCAAATCAGGAAAAACAGTTACCAAAATTTTCTCAGGATGGTTATCAATCTGTTATTGAAGAGAAATTCATGAGTTTTCTCAACACTAAATTGTACATGACAGTGAATTACAGAAATTACAGAACAGGTTTGGAAGTATACAACTAAGCTGTTGGTTCTATTCTAGATATGAATCCTTGACTCTAAAATTCTTTGGAGTTCCATTAGTGAATAGCTAGCATGCTGCCAATTCTACAAGAAGGACAAAGAACTACTGGAGAGAGTCCAGCACAGAGTCGCTGAGATGAGGAGGGGACTGGAGCATCCACGATCTGAGGAAAGGCTCTGGCAGGGGGAGTTGGACTAAATGGTCTTTCAAGGTCCCTTCCAACCCCGAACATTCTGTGATTCTTATAAATATCTGAAGGGTGGGTGTTAGGAGGATAGGGACAGACTCTTCTCAGTGGTGTACAGTGACAAGACAAGGGGCAGTAGTCACAAATTGGAAAACAGGAGGTTCACCCTAAAGATAGGGAAATACTTCTTTACTGTGAGGGTATAACAGAGTGTTCGAACAGGTTGCGAAGTCTCTGTCTCTGGAGACATTCAAAGCACATGTTCCTGTGTGATCTACTCTGGGTGATCCTGCTCTAGCAAGAGGGCTGGACTAGACGATCTTCAGAGGTCCCTTCCAACCTCTATCATTCTGTGATTCTGTGAAAGTCAGCGGGGTTTTGCCACTGCTTTCTTTTGGGCTAACATTCTTTGTATTTGCCAACAATCAAAGAATCATAGCATCATAGAATCACAGAATGTTAGGGGTTGGAAAGGACCTTGAAAGATCATCTAGTCCAAGCCCCTGCCAGAGCAGGATCCCCTAGAGCAGGCCACACAGGAACTCCAGAACCAGTTTTTATAGAGTATTTCTGTTCATTAATTTCTGTATTGTGTGGGGTTTTTCTTCTATGAAGTGCATTTCTGCCTCATTATCTTCAATTGGCATTTAGTTTTGCTAAAGTTCCCTTCCCTTTTGCTGTATGTAGACTGTATACAGGGAAACGTTAAAGATTTTTCTTCAAATTACAGCTTTCTAGCTCTTTTGATTGCCCTCTGGGTTTCACTACAATCACTGGCAGCTGAGCATGGAATCATGCTGCTGAGTAAAACATGGTGGCTTCCTCATAAAAGAATTCTTGATTACATATCTTTTACATATTTATACATTAGACAGAAGATGAGGAACAGAATGCCAGTCAGTGAGCTACATTCTGATTGGCAGGCAATACTCCCGTACCACTGAGCAGCACCTGTGCCTACACAATGTTTACAACAAATCAAGCCTTCAATGAAAATTAATTACCCAACCTGTTGGAAAGGCCAAGTGACACTGATTGGGAAATCAAAGCAATAGCTGAAATGTTATCTGCTCCCTTCTCTAAAGGCACAGAGCTTTCTCATTATTGCATTTTTTCAGTTTTAGGAGAGTTAGCTGTATTTCAGACTCAGCCTCAGCTGCAAAGTGTGAGTTGTATGTGGTAAAATCTGCACATCACAACTTCGTGGTACAACTGTTTAATGTTCTTTGTTTACTGCTGTTCAAAGAATAGGGTTAAATGATTTTAGACATCGATTTTTGAAGCAAATCATATTAAATTATGCCAGCAATTCACTTCTGTCTTCCTAAAATTCAATACAAATTGGGTCACTTCCACTGACAGACATCTGAATATACATTCTTTATACTAGAGACAACCCAGTTATGATTGTATCACTCAGTGAACACCAACATTTCAGATCACATTCAAATACAGCAGCATTTCCTGATTTTTCTTGACTCCTTAGGAGATGATGGAAACAAAAAGCAAACAGATTTCAGAGAATATACAAGAAAACACAGAGATTTCACAGTTATGGACAAATTCCTTTGACTTAGGTGGATACACAGAAACAAAGAGCTCAGAAAATAGTTGCTCCTTTTAGGCACTACAGCTTGCAACCCTGCAGGCATATTGTCTTTTTAAAGCCCTTTTAATTTTCTTAGTAAGTATATAGTACTGCAGGACACTGTGCAGATACTAGATTCCATGCATTGATTTGATTCTGCAATTACTTCCATATATAACCCACTTCAGTAAAGAACCATCTAAATCCACCTTTTTTTTTTTCAGGATAGAACTGTGTAGATCAAAATTTTATTCAAGACAAATCTCCATTGTTTCTTGTGTAGCCATCGCATTTTTCAATAAAACACATTTTCCAAAATTTTAATGAAGTATTGAGTTTCTAAAATAAATAATAGCAGTACGATAGTGTGTGGTATTTTTGAACACAACTGTACTGATCATTATAATCAGTCTTTCTGTTTTAATGTTGTGACAATCCATTTCATGCTGTTCAGTCAAAATTTTTATAGAAATTTCCAGTCCTTGCAAAGCTTATCATACAGAAAGATTGTGAGGGTGCTGAGGAAGGTCTAAATTATCAGAAAAGAACAGAATATAAAAATACCATGATACATGCAGTTCAAATTAAATCTTGACAGCTGCTATTCAGAAATATTGCTGACATGGTTTATATTATATTAAAATTCAGAATTACTGCATTTTCATCAGTTTCTCATTTCACAGCTGGCATTTCATGTTGTCAGCATGCTGTGATTTACAAGGCTATATGTAGTGTAAAAATGTTGTTTTAAATGGACAAATTCATAAGCATGTTTACTAATTGATACACTGTGGCAACTTAAAATGTAAACATACTGTGTGTTCCAAAAGTCAGAACGCTTTACATAAGAAAAAGAGCTGAACCTAATAGCTTCAGTTTTATTACACTTTTATGAAAGTCACTGGAAAACAACCAGTTCTATGCAAATTTTAAAAAAATGGCTTAATTTGTGAAGTTACTTTTGCAATATCAAAAATGCAATGTAAAATATGTAGAAACTGGTATTGATACTCATTACTAGAAGATATAGAAGCTGTTAACGAGGCAGAACACGGAGTCTGAATAAAGCACGGCTTTCTATTAATGTTCACATAGGATTCATTGTGATATTTTCCAAATGGATATAAATCAAACCTAGCACAAAATGCACCGCTCTATTCCAGCAATGTTTTTCTTTTTGTAAGACCTGCAGAAATGATGGAAAGAACAAATTTCCTGAGAATTAAGTCAATATTTTGTACATTTCATCATGTTTCTCTATTCCGGGCTTCAGAAAGAACACAAGATACAACCTATATTTCTGCAATTCCGTGTGACATAAGGCATGCAAAATCACCTCCATAAAATTAACTTGGAACATTTGGGTAGGCCAAGAGAATTTAGTGGAATTCTTTAAGTATAACATTAGTCAGAGAGAAAAACACACTGCCCTTTCCAAAGCTGCCTTTCCTTTTTTTCACATATACCACTATTAAGCACCTCAAAGTCTGGAATGAACAATTCATACAATATTTTTTTAAACAGGAACAAGACACATATGTGAATTTTATCCCCAAAACCTGAGGTATTCCAGAATATTTCTTAATAGAGGTAACAGATTCAGGAGAAAGAGGTGTTTCCTTTTGCAAGACCTCTACTCCATCTGTAAGAAAGGGATGGGCCCTTGACTGTTTACAGGCAACACTCCAATATTTGCACTGACACAATTTTCAGTTCTTCCACAGACTTCGTATCCCAGGCAACACTGGAGATGGGTTCTGACAGCATTACCAGTGACTCGGTACCCTCCTCCAGTGACTTCAGTCAAATCCCTTTACTTCCCATCTCTCTCTTCCCCAAATAATATATCTTATTCCCACTTTTTTTTTTTTATGTCAGTGCAGGATTTTTCTTCCTAGTACAATACAAAAGTGTCACCAATTTTTTCCCTAGTCTTAATTTTTTGCCATAGTCCAAAAAGTTATTTCTGCATAGCAATAGTCACAAGTAGTGTCCCCCAAGGCTCAGTACTGGGCCCAGTCCTGCGTAACATTTTCATCAATAATTGACAACACTTCTCCAGCTTTTAGCTATCAACAGAAGTCCAAGTATCTTGTTGCAGACGCCTCAGGCATGAGTTAACTGCAATATCCTGCTGTTAAAAGTCCTGAATAAGGCAAGAATAAACAGATTTTCTTCAGCCCCGTCACACAAGAGGCTTTTGTATTTGTATGAATTCTTTTAGAAGGCAGCAGAGTTCTAATTGTAATGAACTATGAATTAAACATCTAATAATTTTCTTAAATATAGGTGTTTAGGGGAAGACAGATCAACAATTAAGTTTGTTGAAGTACACCTACTGCATCAAGACATATTAACAGAACAAACATTGTTATTAGTCAACTTTTTTCTGTAATTTCTCAGGCTTCATTACAGGTTACTGTTTTTGATTAGAGAACTGTGAAATTACTGTCTTGACTGGAATTTACTTATCTCATTTACAATTACTTTTCTTTTCATAGTTTTCACAGCAGATTGTGTGTTTACATTATGCAAACTGGGCTTTCAAGCAGCAAACTATAATATTTTATAATCAATACTGCTATAGTATTAACAAATAGTGCAAGATTTTCATTAAATTGGAGAAGAGAGCAGTTAAAGGAATGCTAACAAGTATCGATGTTTGGACTTTATTTATCAATGCTGTTGAACTCCTCTCCACTGCACTGAGTTTATTCTTCCACATTAAAAAAGTGTTATTTGGTATGTCTTGGGCTGAATTTTAAACAAGATTAAGTGCTTTGTGAATTAATTTATTTTTAAGAAAAAAGAAGATACAATTTGTGTCTTTCCATTAAATTACCTTTAGCTGTATTGATCTAACTCAAGTTAAAAATTTATTTAGTTAAAAAAGAAACAAAACAAAACCTCCTTTATCTCATTCGGTGTTAAATTTAAGTGTCTATCCTTGTTAAGTAAAGGGAATTAATATCATAATATCTTGAAACTTCATAGAAATAATATTTTCACCTTATGTTTTATCTATTATATTAATTTTTTGAATACTATACTGGTAACAATATTTGTGCTGGTAAAGTCTCATATATTCAAATGTTTGAAAGAGGCTAGATTAAGCTTGAAAAAATATTAAATATACTTGGATGGGGGACCTTTCTTTGCTTGTAAATACACTGACCAGAAGAGTTGCATTCATGTGATGGATGAAAAACTACGGGTAATAGCAGCATATATTGACTCTCTATAATATTTTGGTATTATGACTTTCTCAGAATATAGAAAATTTTAAGCAAAACAGTAGCCACCATTATGGTTCATATTGGACTACTTCTGTTTGGAAATCTGATGTAATATGAAAAATGTGCGTGATGGAAGTGTTTCCCTGTAACTGTTCTTTGCCACCTTCTCCACTTTGTTACTATTTGTATTTTAGCTTTTTCTATTCAAATGTAAAGCCCCTGGAAAGACGTGTCTGGAGATCTTCATCTGCTGAGAGTACACTGACACCAACTGCAAGAATTCCATAGTTCTATCACGTGGTACTACAGTGTACAAAACTGCGAGTTTTCTACGGTGTTCAGAAGCAACCTGCTGCCTGATCATTAGACAACTTAGCTGCCCTATGAAACTGAGAGGTCATAATTTTCTCTAACTTCACAAGGGGATGGCACAGGAAATTACTTTCTGAGAGGTGAAATGAAACTCCCAGCAAAACAAAGAAAGGGATTTTGAAGATTTTCATCATTTCGACTGTAATCAGTTCTCCATTCACTATGCCCTACAAAAGAGTTTGATACGCAGCGAGTACTTACTATTAGGACTTCCTTTCCCTGAAGGAGATTAGTCTTTTGCCAACAACGGCGAGATGCCAGTTGCAGAAACTTAGTACTTTAAAGGCCAAATCCTCAAGTTGGCTTCACTCAAGTCAGTAAAGAAAATTTACATCCCTGAGCATCTACCTTTCATTTTTGTCAGATTTAACATCATCCAGTTAATTAGGTTTTTGTGTGTTTTCTAAAATAATCAGAAATCTTCTCTAAGCTTAATTATGCAAGTCTAGAATATGTTCTCTTCTAAAAGGAAAAATAAGAATTGTTGAGTACAAATCACAAATTGTTGAGGCAAACACAAATTGTTGAGGCAAATCAGGTCAGAGCTACAGACTGAAAAAATAATCTCCAAATTTTCCCACACTATTTCCACAGATTTACAATCATGAATTTAGAAAATTTAATCCAGACTCTCTGAGCAAATATATATTTCTGTTTAACACATAAATATCAGAGTAAAATGAATTACGTATTTCTATGAATAGTCATTTGAATTTTAACAGAAATTTTACTTCATCCTAACTTTTTTTTTCATTACCTAGTGGCTGAACATTTCTAGGAGAAATAGTTGCAAAAAGTGAGACTACACCTGCTATTCAAGAAAAAAATTTCCCACAATATATATTTGGTAATTCAAAATTATTATTACCTAAATCCAAGTCAACGAATTTAAAACGACTGTTATGCGGATTATTCTGAAGAAAAAGAAAAAGAAGTCTTTTACCTTGCAAGTACTGAAGCATAACCATAATTTCATTTTTTCCTCTGAGTTACCCTGAATGTTTACTCCTCTGCACATCCCCAGCCCGGTCCCACTGAAATCAGAGTTTCTATTACTGTGAGGTGTGCATGCTGTGGGAGAAAGATCTGACGTTCTGTCCCGGTTTGAGCTAAACAGAACCAGGACACGTTCACATGCAATTAATCAGTGAAACACAAATCAGGATCTAGAATGTTAGATAGCCATAATCAAAAAGTATTTGAGCTTTTTACGAAAAAAGGATTCCTGAATGAATACAGAATGACTCAGAGATTGTCAGAGCACACTCATGGCAATTTTGCAAGCAGATAAAACCAGAGAAATTAAATGAATTATTTATTAGGACTCTAATATTGGAAGTCAGAAATCTGAGTTCTACTCCAAGCTGTACCACTGACCTTCTGTGTGACCTTAGATAAACAGCTTTATCTCCTTGTGCCTGTTGCCACACTCTTTTTTTCTGTCCTGCCTAGGTAGCTTTGGAAAATTTCAGCCAAAACATTGTCTTTTCCTCTGTGTTCATAGAACCACCTAATATTCTTGTGCTCAGTCTTAATTGGTGCCTTTAAGCATTAGGGAAATACAACTAAAGAGTAAAGAAATAGTTAAATGTAATTCAGTTCACTTTAATGTCTTGTAGAGAATTATCCTTTACAGTACTGCACTGTCCTGTAAAGATACAATAAATATCCTTACCCAATCCTATGATGGTTTCCATGTTGTGATTTTAAATATATTTAAAGACCAAGGTTTTCCCTAAGGAAAAGCTGTAGAATATTTCAGTGCTAGACTCACATAAAGTTTACTTTTTTATAAACTACTTTCCCTTTCCACACAAAATTTGAGGACAACACACATTTGTCTCAGATTTGTATAACAGCTTTAAATAGACTCCTGGAGCCTCCAAAACCACCTCTTGTCCATGAAACATCAGTTAAGCATGCATCCCCATGATTTTATGTATGTGGTAAATCTGACATACTCGTGACCCATTGGACTAACTGTGAATATGCAGTATTAATAATCAGATGATACAGAGTGCTTAAAGCAAGAAATGAGAAAACAGCTTCAGGATTTAATGCTTGCAATGAGATAAAACCTCTAAACGAGGAAAAACTGAAGTCCCTAACTCAGCTTACACACAGAATAGTTTTTGCACTGAAGCTGATGTGGGACTGCCCAGCCTGTGATCTTGTTAACAGACACCTGAGTTCAGTGAGAATACCACTAAGTCTTTTAACAAATACATATTAAATTGACTACGAAAAATTACTAAGTTTCGGACACAGAAGTCCTCTTTTAAGTTCAAGACTGTGAAGATGGTCTATGTGCCTAGATGACCTCAAAGGTTCCTTTCGGGCTCCTTGGCAGTGGCTCTGTGAACCTATAATAAAGCTATGAACAACAGAATCTGTTGTGACGTGTCATGTAAACATTTTCATACTAATTGGGTGGAATCTTTAATGTCTACAGTACAACTTTGCAAAAGTAAAAGAGAATTTCAGTTCAATTTTTACTAAATTTTATGGAGAAGAATTTCATGCATTTTTATGTTGACTGATATCCACCAAATGTGAACAGATGTACCTTAGCCACACCTCTTTTGCTATTTTCTGCTGAGGCGCATGAATTTAAACAAAAAACAGACATAAAATAGAACATTACAAGAAGAAAACACCTCTTTTTTAAGATGAAACTGACACATACAGTATTTCTTATTTCCACATTGTCTTCATCAGTCTGAGCTTGTCACATATATTTTAATACATGATTTATGGTTATAAATTCATTTTCCATTCTCATTTATAATACGGTGTCACATTTTATCACAAGCGTATTTAATCATCTCCTGTCTGCATATTAATGGTTATGAATATGATACCTGACCAGACCTAGCAACCAGTTGCTGTACCTGTCTCACGTTGCAACGGTTGAATGCTTTGAAAAGTACTGATAAATAGAGAAGTTCAGACCTTTTTATATATGTCTGTCCCATTTTAAAAGCCAAGATAAAGTTCCACTGCTTAACTGTGGACTTGATTCTTTTTCCCTCTTGAAAAATCTCTTGCATGTACTTAACTGCTCTCAGAACGATGCCAGTGCAAAAATTTAAACATGCACAAACATTTTAAGAATTGGTACATAAAAGGCCACGATAAAAAGTCTATTGATTTTAAAGGAGAAGCAGAATCAGAGAGAAGAAAGAGCAATATATAACCAAATATAGGGTAATATAGGAGTGATTTGTTTAAAATTTGCTGGTCTAATTCTGCTATCTGGTGAATGTGAGCATATGCTTAATTTTAGGTCGTTTGCAAGGCACAACTGGATCACTCCAGGTATTAACATTTAATTGCAGCATATCAGTACAGCCTTTTAATTACTTTTTTTCTGAGGAAAGCATTCCTCACTATTATTCATTCCATGTCTTTAGCTTAGACCTTTCCCAAATATGTATTTGAAAAATCTCAACATAAAAATTTCAGTTCTTGTATTTCAGAAGAAAGTAGGTTGCAATCACATCAACAATTTTTATATAGAAAAAATAATTGACTGTGCAAAAAAAAAAAATTAAAAATACATGCAAATTTACTTCGATTGCACAACTGCAGCAAAAATCATTCTCATGCTGACTTTTTGACTTTGTGGTACCTGAATTGTTTCTGAATAAAATTGAGCAATTTTTAAAAAGAAAGTTCTAAATTACTACATTACAGTCCACTTAGTTATACTTAGGATAACTTATCTGTCAATGCCAACTGTCTTAACTTTTTAGACTGAGAATCTATTTTTAAAGATCATGTCAACTGAAATAATGCACAATGCAATTTCAATAATGCACAATAATTAACTGTTGTGTTTTTTGGTGGAAGCTTTTTACACTATTTGAAAGTGTGAGAGGTCACTCATGACACTCTGTTCTTGAGGAAATATGGAATCTTTTAATTATGCATGATTCATAATGTGCTACTCATATCTGTTTGTCTTTATTTGTATTACTTCTTTGGGATTTCTCAATGTCAGCGATGTAAAGATATTTGCATTCAGAATAAAGGGCATAAGGACTAATCTCAGTTTTTACCATATCTGAGTTTATTCGTGTTTGCATAATGAAAGACACTGTGCATGATGAATCACGTACCACGGCTATTATCTACTCTAAATATAGAGGAAAGATAACTGACAGTTTTAGCAAAGGTTGTTTGATATTAGTTAACAAGTCCTGGCTTTTAAAGATCATTCTATAGTAGAATTTAAGAAACACATATTCCAGTTTCAGGCTACCAAAAGATAAACTGCAACATCCCCCACACCCAAAACCTACAGGTAAGTGTCTTCTCCATTAGTGCTTTTTGTATACCATGTTATTGCACTGAAGAGTATCCTCAGGAAGAAACTGTATCTCATTCTTAAGAAAAGCAGTTTTGTGATACCTACGTTTTCTTAATCTAGTTAGATCATGTTTGATAGGTGTCTTATGGAAAACTTTGAATCTTTTCCTGTAAGAAATGCATTTGCAACAAACTTTTTTTTTAAATGAAAAACACCATAATTAAAATACACATTTCAAAATTTGACAATTCTTGACCAGCATCCTTATTTATTCTCACCTACTTTATCTTTCTAATCTTCTTAAAGCTTACTCCACCCTGTAATTCTTAACCCTAACTGTAATTGGTCATCACTTTCACATTGCTATGGATTAAGTAATTTCACTTTAATTTACACCTAATTTATTGGGTACAGAGGATACTTGAATGAGCTGCTGAAGTTTACAGAATTCCAGCTCTGTGAATAGGGAGCAGCAATGAGGAGGTGTCAGGTTGTGAGAGCTTTTTATGATCAAATGATGAATGCAGTCCTTGACCTCAGTGCAGTCAGCAAAAAAAGTTATGTAGAACATTCATTCTCAAGAGAAAACTATCTCCTCCACCTATTAAAAAATCTTCTGTTGCCTCCTTCATGGACAGATTTTTATTTTTTCCTTTCTGCTGCTTTTATTTGTTGCCTTCCCAACCCTGATTACTACTACAGTGTGTACACTGTCAAAATAGCCTCACTGAAAACACATTTTTGCTCCGTATTTCCAGCTGGCTGACCTCTGAGAATTATACTTCTCAATTATTCTATCTGTCCTACTGCAAATAAGGACATACTTCACTAGAGATGTACTAGGCTGTTTCAGAACAAAAAAATAACTAGTCATCTATCACACGCATACTCCTAAATTGAAGATGTTCAGAGTGGGCTCACCAGGTTCAGAACAGAAATGGCCTCAGGGTTTTCACAGATATGTAAAGAATATTACATACCACAGCTGCTTCACCCAGATTGCAGGGAACAGATCACTACGATCACATTGCCCTTCACCCACACTGTGACAGAAGAAAGTGTATCAGAGCACTTCTGACACGAGAATTAGGAACACATTTAATCGAAGCTCTCTTAAATGAAAGGGCTGGCTTTGCACTGACTTTGGATACCTGAATATAACCTCCAACTGGGAAGATGGGACCTCGCACTATTTTTTCCAATAGAAAAGCAGAACGACACATTTCTGTCCCTTGTAACATTACGATCATGGTCTCACGAATGCATGTAAGGAATAAGCAGCCATAATTTTTGGCACTAAAATTATGATGTGCAGAAATATTTTAGCATCAGCAAGGGCCAGTGTGATTCCTGGAGATTCAGTATGTCTACTTGTGGGAAAGAAGAAAATCCAGCAGGATTCCTGTTGAATTGGTTGGTGCAAGTCAGAGTAGAAGATGAAACAGTACAAGCATCAGTGAAAAGGAGATGGAACCTGGATCTGGTGAATCTACATGCTTTAAAAAAGAAGTGATTGAAACAGAGAAAGATCGCAAGAGAGTTGCCCCTGTGACAGCTACTTCTGACGACATACGCGTGCGTTAGCTTGCTAGATCAAATGAGTAAAGTTACATGAGACTGACGCACCAGGTTTTCTTTTTGTTGTTGTTGCTTCCTTCCCAGAAAGCATGGTGCAAACTAATTATATCAGCTGGATAATCCTTTTTAGCTGACACCATTCTAGATATCCATATTAGGCCTTTTACCTAAGACATCATCATTTACCAGTGACTACACGGCATGGTTAGACCACTGCCGAGATAAACAGGCTGTCCCAATTTCTTTATAAACACATTTCCCCCAAGGTTAAAAAACTGATATTAAGGCAGGTATCAGAAGCATCCCCTTCCAACAGTGTTTATTGTTTTTACAACTAGCACAAATTTAATCCCCCCCTTGTTAGAAGCAATTGCATTTTTTTTCATCAAGTTTATTGAAAGAAAGTTTAAGATAAAAATGTTCTAACCAAGCTAATTTCAAAAAATGGATACTGAAGTACCACGTAGAGAGACAGCAAACTGCAAGGAGATGCTCACGCTCTTAGCAGCTCAGGGTGGATATACCATGGCTAATCATGGCAGTGTACAAATGTTCAAACCAAGGCAACCAAGTTGCCTCTATGCTGTTACAAATTTGACCTGTGTAATTCATTTTTAATCCTGTAATAAGAGGTTATTAGTACGTGCAAAAAGAGATTGTGTTTTCATTTTGGGGATAAATTTAGAAAATGGTAAACACTGCAAAAAGTAGTGTACTGTTATCTCATTCCTAAGGTAGACAATAAATTTTTACAGGTTTTGTTTTTTGAAGAAATACTCCTGTATCGATTCTGCAGTTTGCCTTTTTTTTGTTTGTTTTTGTGGGGGTCTCTTATGTAAATAGAGAAGAGTGAATCGTCGTCTTTCACTGAGTCACTATTTACCATATTTTCATTATCTTGCACAGCAATTGAGAAGTAAAATAATCACAAAATGCTAAATAGTGAAAATTTTCTTTCCAATATAAACATGATTTCTTGGACCTGTATAAGGTTAGTCTGCTGACAGTACTCCTGGTGTTACAGGATCTTTATTACACAATAAATTTTCCTGCCTTTGTTAATTGGCAGTTAATTTTTGTGATGTATATAACAACAGTGACTGCACCTCCTTATATGATCAGGGGTCTTAACACTTCTCACATTCAAAAGTATATGTTTACTTCAGTGCCCATTTTCAGCTTCTCTATTCAGAAATGCTAATGTCAACAATAATAGTGTTTCTGAATAAGAAAGCACTGATAATGATACTCAGAGGCTTAATCAACCCACTTATTGTTTGTGTTTCTGCCATCATTCTTCATATTAAAACAGACTTTCACATGAAAGATAGCTGATCATTATATCCTACATAATCTCCACATATTTTCAACTTGGAAAAACAAAACCCAACAGAATAAAAAAAATCTCCAGTAAAACAAAATAAAATACCATGCATTTTGGACAGATACTGCTTTTTTAACTTTACCTGCACGACGTTTAAAAACTGACATGTGAGTTTTTGTTTAAACTGCAGAGCTGTGAGGGACATGGAAATTATTATTTGTATTATAGCATGTCAGTTTGTAAACAAACGAAGATGGGAAATATCAATTATATCAGAGTGTTTCACTTTTGTTGGAGATTCACTGACACAACTCGATGCATTTCAGCATGCCTGTTACCTTGAGGGCAAGGAGGAGAGAATGGGAAAGTGATATTAAACAAACAATTCACACCTGCTTTATGTGTGGCTCATCATCCATTTTATGAATTGTCAATACTTTGAGATATGTATCTCTAAAACATAACCCTACTGAAGTAAATCCTAGACAGGTGTGATTTTCCAGCACCATTTTGCTATTAGTGAAGATCACAAAAGTCCATCCTATAATTAAATTCTATACACACACGCAACATAAAAGAGTCGAGATAATCACATACAGATCTGAAGCCTCCTGATCAGCCCTGTTTGTTTATAATAATCAGAGACTGGTTTGTGTTTAAAGGGCAATGAAGAAAGGACAACGGCCTTCTATCCTACTTCAAAAAGAACAGTCCAAGGAGATCTGAAATACAAATGCAGTGGCTATCAGAATATTAAGTGTAATACTGCTAGGAAGGTATGATATAAAGTCATACATTTTTAAAAGCTGTTCTTTAATTATTACTGTAGGTTCAAAGCAATAGGTTTCAAGGACAAAGCAATGACTCTTTAAGCTGTGAAAGCCCATATATGGATGGGGGTACACATAGTATTTTTTTCTCAAATCTTCTGAATAAACAATTACAAGAAAATCAATTTCAAAATTGAAATTTGGTCTAAGTGTGTTTAAGTGACAGAAATTTCCAGAAGATCAGACCAAAATGAAAGTATAAGGAATTTAAACAATCTTCTTAATTCATATGGGAAAATAAAACTCTTTTTTTCTTTTGGAAAATTATAACAATTTTATTTTCAGTGTACAAATATTTTTTGAAAAAAAAAATTCTGAAAGAAAATATAGCTTATTCTCTGCCCCACAGAAAGACTAACTTTATTCAAACTATTTCTGAGGTAAGTATGGTTTATTTATTCCTTGGAAGTGATGAAATTCCATAGCAGTCCATGACAATTTTGCAGCGAACCTTACCTTGAATAATTTTTTCCTAATACAGAATCCTAGAATCCTAGAATGGCCTAGGCTGGAAGGGACTTTGGAGATCATCTAGTCCAACCTCCCTGTTATGGGCAGGGACGCCACCTCTCG
>NW_009733470.1:130964-131570 GCF_000703405.1 Apaloderma vittatum
CAGGAATGGAACCCGCGACCTCCGTGTTGGTTCATTGTCAGCACCGCGCTCAAACCACTGAGCTAACTATACTTTTGAAATTATCACCCTCAAAGAACCTTTTGAGTTAGATAGTGGGCCACAGAAATATAGTTCCTGGATATGATTCTCTAAGATACTTACAGAGTACACTTTTAATTTACTAATGAGAATAACCTGCTATCCTGCTATTACATGTTCTATTTAAAACATGAGAATATATACACTACCTAACACCTCACACATATTAGTACAGCATCTCATATAACAAAAGGAAATTGTGTTATGTTGACATGTTTTTTTCACAATTCTGTACTATCTGTACTGCTTTTATGTGTTTATAAACAGCTTAATCATTATTTGTTCCAATATAATTCATACGCCCAGTCTATCATTTTCTCCTCTTTCCTAAACCAATGTGTTTGCCATTTTGCACTTGTTTGGACCTTTATCCATCTCCTATTTTAAAGATAACCACTGATGACTCAGCCAGCTTCAAGCAATTATCTCAATTAATCTGTGCAAATTCTTTTCAGTCAACTGACGTGTAAGCATCTAGTTTAGAAATAAGTCGGTTCTGATCTTTCC
>NW_009733470.1:131601-146963 GCF_000703405.1 Apaloderma vittatum
ATCATAAATTGCTTTTTCCTTTGCCACTAATGTTAGTTGCTTTAAAATGACCACAACAGAGCTTTTTAATGAAGACTGATACAGCAAGGATATTAACAATCTGACCTTCGAAAAACATCAGCTCTCATTTCTTTTCTTTCTCATCTGAGAAGGAGACCAGCTCATTCCTTCATTTTTGTCTTACCACTAACGTGCTTACAGAATCCTTCCTTTTATTGTCTTCTATGTTTCGCTTATATTTCTGTGCTATTTTTTGATATTTACACTCATAATACTTTGACGCCTTTTCTATTTTCTAAAGACTTCTTTCTCATGATCAAATAGCTGAGAACTATTTAGCCAACTGGGTGTTTCACTGATCTTCCTATGCCTTTCTTTGTTTTAGGATAGCTTCTGCTTTTAGTCTTAATATTTCTTCTTTAAGTAACTGTCAACCCCTCCAGAATCCCTTTTCCCCTTAGGCATCAGATTTAACCTAGCAATTTTCTGAGCTTACTGAAACTTCAGTTCTACTTTATTTATTCACTATTCTTCTTTTTCTTTTCCAAAAATCATGTACCAGACAACTTTATTCTCATTCAGGTCCAATCCATAGAGTCTATTACTTCTTTTCATCACCTGGTCAATTATGTCATTAACTAAAACCCAAACAAATGCTGCATTACACAGTATTGTGTGGTTTTTTTAAAAAAATTTACATTTCTGTCCAATTTGCAAGATCTGTTTGGCTACTCACAGGAGAATAATATGGCTAATCAATAAGAAGAGTCCCAGAGTTTCTCATTTAGAAGAATTACAATAATGAATGTGCTTTATCCAAAACACCCAAACTGAAAAGTTCTGAAGATTGATAAAGCTGGGATGAACTTAAAAGATCAAAAGCATTAACTCTTCTAGTTCCATATTTCTCAAGAATTGTAGAAGACAGAATCTCCTATAAAACTGTTATCAGTGATACGTGTACCTGGACAGAACTGACACGTCTGTATGCAATTATTTGCTATTCCTGTTTATCCTACCAGATTTTCTATATCATAGGTACTCAGTATATTTGGTTACCAGTACAACATTTCTGGTCCAGTCAGGAATAGCACAGGAGAAGAGCAACCGAATCCATCGATTTTAAGCCCTGAACTCTATCTTACAGGAATTTGCCAGCTAAAATAAGCAAACAACATGCAAGTCAATTAAAATATGCAAATACTACAATCCACAATTATGGCAAATGGTTAAGTCTATCACTTTAAAAAGTTACTGAAATAATAACATTTAAGTGATCCTTTCTGTAATGTTTTTCTTTAGTAAATTGACAACTCATAATTAATTTATTTCTAATAAATAATATAAAAACTATACAGTGCCTTCTTAGTTGAATACAAGTTTATTATCATGCATGCCATTTAATTTTGTAATTTTTAATAGGAAAGTCTTGGCTGTAGTGCCACCTTTCCTTCTGTGTTAATGAATACCACATTAGAACTCAATTAGTAATGACACCAATATAATCTCTTATTCTTACTACCCTGCCCCTCTCACTACACTAAATTACAGTCACAAAGAAATACTGTGCATATTGATGAAGTTCACAGGTAGAATTTCTTTGCAGAGGAGAAATCAGAGAGAAATAGGCTGGTTAGCTCAGTGGGTTAAGCGTGGTGCTGACAACAATGACAGCACCGAGGTCACAGGTTCGATTCCCACTCGGTCCTCACGTGTTGCCTGGTCTAGTCGAGAGGTGGCGTCCCTGCCCATGACAGGGAGGTTGGATTAAATAATCTCTAAGGTCCCTTCCAACCTAGGCCATTCTATGATTCTACGATGAGTATAGATGTATAGAATCACAGACTCATAGAACTGTCAGAGTTGGAAGGGACCTTAAAGATCATCTAGTTCCAACCCCCTGCCATGGGCAGGGACACCTTTCACTAGATCAGGCTGCTCAGAGCCCCATCCAGCCTGGCCTTAAAAACTTCCAGGGATGGGGCTTCCACCCCCTCTCTGGGCAACCTGTGCCAGTGTCTCACCACTCTCATGGTGAAGAACTTCTTCCTAATGTCCAACCTAAACCGATCTATCTCTAGCTTTAATCCATTCCTCCTAGTCCTATCACTATCTGACATCCTAAAAAGCCCCTCACCAGCTTTCTTGCAGCCCCCTTGAGATACTGGAAGGCCACAATAAGGTCTCCTCAGAGCCTTCTTTTCTGCAGACTGAAGAGCCCCAATTTTCTCAGTCTGTCTTCATAGGCGAGGTGCTTTTTTGTTGCCTTAAGAATATGGTAATGATGATGGAAATGAAGTATGGAATGGAGCAAATTTCAATGCATTTGATGTATGTATGCCATTCATAACATCATCTGATTATTTTTCTCTTCCCCGGTATGCAGCTTTAATTTTTCTCCCCTCTTTTTATAACATTTAGGCACAGTTTGGATCATGCCAATAATTAATAAGAAAATAATACTCAGAAGAAAATCATTGCTGTTTTAATAAATTCTTATTTAGGAAACTCAATCAGTAAAATTTACATCCCAAATGCTAGGTAATTACAGTACTTCTCTAAGAATAGACTGATAAGTGTGTATAGTGTACTAAACAACTAATAATCCAGTATGAGAATGTAATTGTTTTTGCATTATCAATACTCATCGATCTTTCAGAAAATGAAGATACGTCCTGTTATCAACATTATATTCTTCCTGATGAAGAATCAGAATTGCTGCTGATGACACATAATCCCCCTCCCATGTTCTTCTTATGGAAAACTTGTACCATCCACCTTAGTACCCAGATGGATGCTGAAAGAGTTGTAACACCCGAGGAAGGGGAGATGCTAGCAAGTTTGCAATGTATCAGTGTTGGCAATCTGGATTCTTCAGACTGAAAATGTTATATCATTGCAACTAGGCTAATAATAATATTAGATTTCTAGCTCTTAAACTACACTACAAATAAATTCTTTTATCTGTGCATATTTAATGTACACAAACTACATGGAGTATCTGGAAGCGGTATCCAGCCTTTGACTACCACTGTACCTTAGACATAAAATCCTGGAATCACCTAGAATTCAGGTTACTCTGCAAGGCTCCCGTAGGTGCACTGGGTCAGTTAGAGAAGAATAGTATTCAAGAAACCATGTCAGAACTTGAGATTTGAGATTACAGACTGGTTGTACAGGACCAGGGCTTGCTCTGCAGAACTCAAATGTGAATTTTTAGATTTCTTACTGTGCTGTTGTTTGAAAGATAGTGCATACTGTAGCACTCAGAAGAAAGTCCCACTAATAGCAAAGTCAAGGAATGCAGAGAGCAAAACTTCTAGAAATCAGGGATTAAGGCTCAAATAGTCCAAAGGGCAGGGCTATAAAACTCTGCAGAAGGAACAAAAGGAGAGATTCTTTTACTGATTCTGAGCTCCACAAATGTACGAGAGAGAGAAAGTTAATGAAGACATTAACAAGTCTTCTATTTTACTTCAGAATTTGGAAGAGATAACAAAAAAAAAAAGGTAACAAGCAAAAGAGGTAACAAAAAAAAGGATTTGTTATATGTAAAACATGTAAGTTTTGCTCCAAGAATTGGATTCCCTTCTTGCTTTAAAAAAGATTTACTATATGATGTCCTTCAAGTCACAGAAATCAGACTTCTCCAAGCTGCTCTCAGTCTCTATTTCTCTAATATAAAAATGACATTAGACTGAAGTTAAGTGTTGAATGAGATAAAATGAAATTGGCTTAAAATGCAAAGGCTATCAAAATGTCAAGTGCTCTGAAAGAGAACAGGCTCCAGATATCTGAAGTGGGGAGACAAAATAAAGAATTTATGCATAGAGGTTTAGTTACCACATCTCTGAACTTACAAAGATGTGGTTATTCAAAGATGATATTCCCTAACAAAAGCTATTTCAGATGTATGCACGTACGCACATCTCTCAAAATTGTGTTTAGAATAGTTATTCTTTGTGGTTCAAGTTCATCAAAGCAGAGAGCATAAAAATGCAGATCAAAAGAATGCATGAAACAATTAAATAATGTTGACTAGTAAAACAGTTGATTAGTAAAAACAGGATAGGCCAGATCCTTGGGTATATAAATCACCACTTAATTTGGCTTCAACCAAACTAGGCCAATTAGCACAGTTGAGAATCTATACCAGAGATTAAAGAGAAAATAGATCAGGTAACACAGTGGAAGTTTCTCCTATTTTACTGCAACAATTACTGGCAAATAGCTAATTACCTTGTTTAAAAATCTTTCCTATAACAGGTACTAAAATTGCCTTTAGATGGAGAAGCAAAAGCAAGTAAAAATTATTGCAAAAGCACCAGGTCTAATAACTGGAACCTAAACAAAGAAAATGACCACATGGAATCTGCATGAATATCACTCTTTCATCATCATGCCCTACTAGTGCTACTAAGGAGATGAGTTCAGAAATACAAGGGAAAAGAAAGGAAATGTTTTATTTTGTTGCACACAACAATGATCTCTTCAACAAACTCAGTCTCAAAGAAGTAACTGATTTCTGGTTCATCCACTTTTTTGTGGAATAGATACATGAAAATGAAAATGATACATGAATTGGGATGCTGCCTGGGTTTCTCAAATGAAATCTATAGTTTCCATTTCCCAGCATGTGATTCAAATATCAGTGCCTTACTTGACAGCAATGGAGTGCAATTTTGTAACGAGTTGGTGTTTTAAAGCAGTAAAAGTCCTACTTGGCTCTTTTTACATCGGCATAATTGAAAAAAAAAAATTGCATCCTCCACTTGAAGCAAAACTAGTATATGCTAGTTTAGGTATTGACACCCACTAGCAATGTAATTATGTGTGATTGTGATGTACAAGAGGGGAGATTCTTTAGAAAACGTACAAGAGTTTTTACACTTGTGCAGTTGGACTTGGAGATAAACAAGTGAAACAGAAAGGTACAAGCCAGCAGTATAACGTATTGATGTGCTCCAACTATGAAGTAATAAAAAATTAGAAGAGGAAGCTCAGGGGGGACCTTGTCACTCTCTTGCAAATACCTGAAAGGACACTGTAGAGAGGTTGGTGCTGGTCTCTTCTCCGAGGTAATTAGCGATAGAACAAGAGGCAATGGCTTCAAACTGCAACTGCAAGGGTAGATTTAGACTGGACATGAGGAAAATTTTTTTCACAGGAAGAGTAGTCAGACATTGGAATAGTCATCCCAGGGAGGTGGTTGAGTCACCATCTTCAGATGTGCAAAGGCTGTTGTGTGGTTGGGATATATGGTTTAGGGGCGAGCTTTGTAGAGTAGGGTTAATGGTTGGACTTGATGATCTCAAGCACATTTCCAACCTGAATGATTCTATGATTCTGTAACATTTCAAGCAGGATCAACCATTAGACTGCAGCAGCCACTTCGGTCACAGCACGCAAAGAAAAAATGTTCTGCAGAATTAACTAGCACAAGATCTGCTACTCATTCCAATTTTCATTTTTGAGTTAAATAGTATACACCTATATAGCCATTATTCCATGAAACTAAAACATTACAGGCATCAAACAGTTTGATAACAATAGAATGCCATCAGGAGAAAAAAGGGAACACAGCAGGCTGATAATCATTTGTCTTCAAAGCAGAAAGGAGAGCTTGAGGACCTGCGAGGCTCAAATCCAAGTAACTCTGCAACGATTCTATGACAGAGTTAATCTTTTTTCACAAGAACTGATAACGTTTTTCTCACAGGCACTTTTTCTCACAAAAACTGCAGTATCACTGACAGAAACCAATAGTATTTCAATAATTTCTAGATCTAACTGAAGTGATGTACTTGAAAATACTTACTCTGATGCAGATCTAATTAGAAAAGAAGCACAGAGCATCTTACGCCTTACAGCTAAATACAAGAACCTAACAGAAAAGTACTAAGGTGAGAAAAGGGAGAAAACACAGGGACCAGACAATTTGACCCCAACAGTCTTACTGAGCAAGACTGTAACACTGCAATTCTTCTTGGCAGAAGAACTAATCCCAGACCTTTAGCCATAGCCTTTGCTAAATCCAAATGCCTTCTGGAAAAAACTGAAAACGACCTTTGTCGCTTCAGACTAGTAAAGGGCCCTCTGGCTTGACATGGACTACATTTTGAAACACTTCAGAACTTTAGATCACTGAAAGTTACATACTCGGAGCCTAAGTTTTCAAAGATAATGTGGATGTACCAGAGCAATGGTTTGAGGACACTGTAGACAACTTACCAGGGAATTTTTTTGTCAGGGGGGTTATAACTGGATGATTTTTATGTTCCCTTCCAACCCAAACTGTGTTGTGATTTTATTATATCTCTGTTACTGTACATTTTTTCTAGCTTTTTAAAATAGAAATTTTTTGCGTCTATTTTCACCTGCTTATTAGGGGTTTTTTTCATGAATCGAAACAGCTGTTTTCATGAAATTCTGATACTTTTTCATTTATTTAGGTAACTAGTTTGCCCTTAGGAAACTGGTTATGCTGGTCAACAGCAGGTTCAGTAGGAATCAGCAGTGTGCACTGGCAGCCAAGAGGATAAACCCGCATCCTGGGGTGCATTAAATACAGCATTACCAGCCAGTCAAAGAGGTGCTTGTTCTGCCATATTCAGCACTGGTGTGGCCTTACCCGAGTACTGTGTGTAGTTCTGGTCTCCATAATTTAAGAAGGATGTTAAGGCCCTTGAATTTGTCCAGAGGAGGTGAACCACTGAAAGGACTGTAAAGAACCTCCTACGAAGAGTGGCTGAGGACTTTGGATTTGCCTAGTTTGGACAGAAGTAGGCTGAGGAGTGACCTCATTGCTCTCTACAGCTTCCTGAGGAGGGGAGCAGAGAGGGAGGTGCTGAGCTCTTCTCCCTGTTATCCAGATACAGGACACGTGGGGATGGTTCCAAGCTGTGCCAGAGGAAGTTTCAACTGGCCATTAGGAAGCATTCCTTTACAGACAGAGTGATGAAAAACTAGAATAATCTTCTTAGAGAGCTGGTCGATGCCCCAAGCATGTCAGTGTTTAAGAGGCATTTGAACATTGCCCTTAACATGCTTTAACTTGGTCAGCCCTGAATTAGTCATGCATTTGGACTAGATGATCATTGTAAGTCCCCTCCAACTGAAATAGTCTATTCTGGTCTATTCTATTAACAATCATGTCTAATGGACACTGAGAGTTACTATGAAGAGAGGATTTAGGAATAAGGTAACAGAAGTCTAAATCTCTAAGCCATCTGTGAATTACAAATAAAGTACAATGCATTATAATAAATTGTCATTCCAAATTCAACTGACCATACAGATACGCAAATCCATGTTAACTCAAAAGTCTAATATAACCCTCAATCAAATAAACCAGTTAGTGATGGCTGAAACAGATGTGCACTCTTGTTAAATGCACAGATAAAATATTAAAAATATATACAGATTTAAGAATTTTAATGTTTTATTTTGGCTGTAATGTATTATTACAAAAAACACTTGACCTTTTGTATTAAGTATTATTCTCCAACTTGCCCATGCCTTCACTGCATTAATAACAATGCAGTAAAAACAAAACGAAAACAAACAAGCTAGCATTTGGAGAACATTGTATCAATGCAAGAGATTAAGATTTAATGATCTAACTTCCACTTTCAATTAAACATAGTAATTTACAGAGAATTTGGTGCCCTGTATGCTACAAACTTATAAAAGGATAATGGCATCTCATTTCATATAAAACTTTGAATAAATGGGTGATTTGGAATAGTTCAATATATAGAATAATAAAATAATTTGGGTTGGAAGGAGTCTTCAAGATGATCTAGATCCAAGCCCCCTGCCATGGGCAGGGACACCTTCCTCTAGAACACCCAACCTGTCTTTGAACACTTCCAGGGACTGGGGCATCCACAGCCTTTCTGGGCAACCTGTGCCTCACCACCCTCATAGTGAAAAACTTCTTCCTTACATCTAATCTGAATCTCCGTTCTTTCAGTTTAAAGCCACCACCCCCTGTCCTAATGCTACTACCTTCTCTGTCTGTTTATAACAACCATTTGCGAACATATATCTATAACAAGTATCTCTAAATAACAAGCATCCAGAAGCAAAATTGCCAGCCCTCAAGGCCTTCCTGGTTTTATTCCTAATGTTAGTTTGCTTTTTCCCCTCTAAAACTTACACTAATAATCCCTTATTCATAATCTCTTCTTTCTCACTGTAACTCAGTTAACTATGTTCAATAACATGTGTAAGAGATGTAGGAGACTTGACCTAGATTTCAAAAGTCAAGCTATGTTTTTTCTAGTGGTTTGATTAACACACCCACCTTTAATGAATGTCCTCATTTTCAGAAGTACTTATTCAATTTCCTGTATAGTGAACAAGACACATGGGTATTTGTTGCCCAAAAAAGCTAGGCTAGACTATTTTGTAATTGGACTTGGGTAACAGTTTTGTTGTTGATGCATACAGTGGAATAAAACTACTTTCTCATTGAACTAGCTGTATCATCTCTAGAAATTAATGATCATTTAAAAAAGCCTAAATTTAATTTAAAAAATCCACACTGGATAGTGGTGAAAGTGTGACTCCACTAGGCACAGGGCACATGTACAAGAATAAAACCTGTACTTTCAAATTACTCTTGATTTCTTTGTGTCTATTTACATGTGTGCATGTGATCAACAAATCGACAAGAGAAGCCAAGAAGATACTGCCCTTTGTAAGAAGGGCAGTAAGGAAACACAAGGATTCTTGCTGTCTGTGATGAGGGCACTCTGGGCTATAGGAACTAGGACTAGGGCAGACAACTAGGACCCTGTAAGGCAGACTGCAGACTTGCAGGTAGTCCTTATTACCCAATGGCGTCTATTTCTGCCAAAGCCTCTTACTTTCAATGCAGTGTCCGAAAGAACTACTTAACTCTTTCCTCTAAGAACACTGTTACTGGCTACTAGGGAATTCAGTGCTGCCCCTTACTAAGGGAATCAGGACACATGCTCCAAGGCACTGCTCTCCAATTGCCCGTAAATTGTGTTCTGACATTTCCCAGCCCACAGTTGTCTCACAGAACCCAGGCTGAGATGCAGTTCCTTCAAGTTTACCATCTGAATGGCTTCATCCTGTGTTAGTTATACTTCAGAATTCACTCAAGCATGTTAAGAACAATTAACATTTGAGACCAGAGGAGAGTAGGTGTATCAAACCTTGTAAACTCAGGACCTCTGTGTTGAGGGGTGTATAAATTGCCTTCCAGGTCTAACAGCAATAAACAAGCACATCATGTAAAGAAGCACTTCCCATGTAACCTCAGGGTTGAATTGGATCTGATATGTGAAATCAGAGTACCCTTAAGTACCATACCACCACCCTAAAAAAGTGCTAAACATTTAACTATTAATCCTGCCTGTTGGTCACCAATTAATCACTGGCTGGCTGACAGACTACTGCATCAAAGAACTCTGTGTGAGACTTTAAGTGTAACATCATGGCCTTTCAATGCAAGCCAATGAAATTTTACAAGAATGCCGGAATTAATCCTAGAGCCATCATAATAACTCACTTCAGATAAGGCTATCCTATTCACCTAAACCTATACTGCAATTCCAGAGAATTATTTCCAACTGCAAGCTATGGCACAGTATTTCTGTAAAAACTGATGTTGGTCCACTTGCAGTAGAACTACATTAGTTTACATGGGTGAGAGTGCAATTCTTTATGCTCATAATTCTGGACATAACTACACTCTGACAGAGCAATGAGGCTTTTCTCTATAAATTGATTTAAAAGAACTGAATCTCCCTGAGGAAAAAAAAATACGGCACTGCTAATATATTACTCTGAATTTGTAATCGAGGAAATTAGATTGCACCTATCCAGCTATATCTCAACATGAAAGAGCCTGGCACTCAACTAATTTTTTTTTAAATTTATTTTTTAAAATATTAAAGATATATACAATTGATGATAATGTTTCTATTTCGGAGGATTTCAACCACAGATGAATTTACAATTAGGTGTGGATAACCTTCTTGGTTTATCTACTCTGATCGAAGAGCTGTAAGGTATAACTACCAATATGCTTTCAGAAGGAGGCCTCCCGTGCACTCTTTTATTATCTAACACAGATTTAACTATAGTTTTACCTGCCCCACAAAAAAAAAAAACATGAAGCAGCTTAACTGGAAATATATATCAATCACATGAAAGCCCTGCTCCTAAGCTCAGACTGTACTCCATGCATAAGTATTATTTGATGCTTAAAGTAATGAGTTATACTCCTTCTAGGTATTGACTTCAAGTGGCAAGAATTATACAAGACTGATTCATAGAATCATAGAATGGCATGGGCTGGAAGAGACCTTAGAGATCATCTAGTTCAACCTCCTTGTCATGGGCAGGGACGCCACCTCTTGACTAGACCAAGCAACACATGGGGACTATCATGTCAAATTACTCAATAGCTTTCCAGAAAGCATGAGCTAACCACAAAATTAATCCTAGAAAATCTCTAATAACCCAAACTAAAATCTCTAATAACCCAAATTGATTCTTTAGTATATAAATACTAAACTGCATCCTTCTGTAATATATTTGCTTTAAAAATGAAACGTAGTTTTCTTCATGCATCATTCAATATATGCATGTAACATTTCATCCAGTTTTATGTTGTGAGGAAAGTAAAAGGCCACAGAAGCATCTTGTAGTGCAGATGATAACAGCGGGACGAAGGCAATGACAAGTTTGAAAATACAAGGTTAACACAAGAGGAAGGACTTTTGGCAACCCTCATTTAGATCAGATTAAGCTGTTGTGCAATTACATACTAACACAGAGATTCAGATACCCAGTGGACTATCTGATACTCAGGGCCACTACTGAATCCTGGTTTAAGTATATCCAATAGCTCTTTCATTTCTTGACTCATGAACAGAAGGTACTTGGTGCTGTGAACAGAGTACAGGCATTTCTGCACAAATACTTCCATTTACATTATAAATGGCTGTATTCATAGAATGAAAGCAGAATTACTGCAAAGGGTCCTTTTTCTTGTTAAGTCGTATTACCTAACATACAAACTATCAGCACAACTCACGCTGATCTTTTTTCTTTACTGCTTTTTGGGAGCCATTTGTCAAAAATCTGAGTAATTGCAAAGTGGAAACATTGTGGATATGTGACAAAAAAAAGACTACAAGCATTTTTTACTTTAAACATAGCTGAAAAGAGCAGAACTCTCCTTTCTTTAATCAGTAAAGAAGAAGCTTCCACCTTCTTGGCCACTGTCTGAAGAAATGAAAAAAAGCAGTTTCTGTCCAATGTGTCTTTTCCAAACGTGCCACTGCGTGATAAGTCTACCTCTTAGATGTGTACATTTGTCAACATATACAGAACTAGACTGTTTCAGAATGGTCTGTTGATTTAGAACATCGTTGTCTTATAATCAAGAAAAAAATTATTCACTATTTCAACCGGCACTATTAACAACTGAAGCTGTACATAATTATATCAGTTTTAAAATAAAACAGCACTTCAAAGGGTATGGACTGACAGCAAAAGTAAAAATTTTGTAAAGGATAAAACAGAGGATAACTTGACCTTTGTATGAAAGTTTGATTTCACTTTAGCCTAATTATAGTGCAAATCATCTCCTCTCTATTCAGGGTAATTTACTTTAAAAACATGAAAATAGGATGTTTCATCTGAGTGCATGGTGAAACTACATAAACAAAATTTACATCAAGAGTTATCTAAAAGGGCCCCAAACCAGGGCATTTAGCTCTTCTATATTCATGATGCAGTTAGGTGACTCACAACAAACTGATCTGACATCATTTAAGCTAACCTGGACAACCTTGCATAAGGGCCACCTGTTATCTGCCTAATCATCACCGCATTCGCAGTCTCTTAGTGCATCTAAGCTGCTTTTTAAACTTACGCTATTATTAATTCTATACATAAAAATGAGTTCTGGCAATTTCCTGATTTTCCTCTCACCTGCTAAGTAATAATCAGGTTGCATAAGGTATCCCATTAAACAGAATTCTTTTAGATGTTCAGACTTTAGAGCTGATTTTAGCACAGGGAGCAGATGTTAATAGGTTCTCATCAGCTTCTTCAGCTCGTTTTCTGCAGCATGCTTCTACTGAAGTATTACATATTCTGCTTCTTTTCCTTTCATTCTTTATTTGAAAATTTTAAAGTATTTTATTGTCTCTCTGGAAAATGCTACAGAATTTACTAGAGCTATACCCAACAGACTTCGAGATAACTTTAATTATTAAATATAAAATATCTTACCAACAGAAGTTTTATAAACACTAAAATTAAGAATACATCTAGATTTCACATTGAATTGCCGGTATTAAAATAAACCCTGAACAACCAAAAATCCCCAAACCAACCCTACAACACACATAAATTCTACATTCTACTCTACACATGCAGATTCGGGCCATTTGCTGAAGGAGAAAGGAATGCTCTCCAACTCTGTTGTTGAAAGTATTCAGGAAGGAAGGCAAGAACAACTGCACCAGAAAAGAAAAAAAACAACCCAACAGTAATACTTAAAGGCTTGTGGCTTGAATTCTTTCAAGTTTCCTGTCAAAACTGGCACTAGCTCATGCACTGAGCTCTTTTTATTACGGTTATATAGCTTCAAGTTTATAGATGACTTGTGTCCAACTAATGTAGGCAAACAGAAAAAGTTATTGGTCCATTAATATTGCGTGGGTTTACAATGGACCTTGATTACATTTTTGCACCGTGCTCAGCTTCAGAATATAATGCTAGAATTCCTGTGGAATCCATTCCTCTTAATATACATATCTGGCAGATGAGGCACAATTAAAAAAAAAAAGCAAGTAGCTTAAGACTTAGGATTCACATAGGTACCAACCCTGAAACTGGGACAATTCTGGATCGGTTCAGGGCCAAAACACTAGAATCCTTTCATGAACAAGAGCATATTACCGATTTACTGTTATTTTACGTAAGGATGTGATATTCAATCTTGTAACTCATAGAAGGACCTTCTAAGGTTTATTTCTTTCTCAGAGTAGTAGCAGTTTGCTTTCTTTTCCCACATCATAGTGGAGTACTGCCTTTGAACAGACAGAACAATAGTTAGATGCTTCCAAAAAATCTTACACAGTTCAAATGTTAAAATATTTCGTTACCTTTGCTCTTCGTCATAACATAAGACATCAGAAGAATTCAGATATCTATCTGTACGCTATTATAATGCCAAGCTAATTTTAAGTATTACCTCCAAGTACCTGGCATCCAAAGCACCATGAACATCTTCTGTTCCACACCTAGATCTGTATTCGATCTCTAAACAGGGCCAAGAGCTCCAGAATGGGACATGTCTGCTGATAGGCTGAACATATTTGATTGGAGTGAAACCAGAAAAAACACTGCGAACGATGCGCCTAACCCCTCTATTCTGAGGCTTTCATTAAAAAGTGCAGTGAAATAGGAATCAACTACGAATACACAGTTAAAAATCCCAAGTTTGACATGTATGTACCTTTTTATTTAAGGAATGGAGCAGAACTGTATTTTTTCCTTTCTGACAAAGGTGAGAAAGATCAAGGAAGAAGTAGCAATAATGCTGACTTTGTATCTGTGCTGTATCATATAGTTTTAACTACATACACCCCCCATGGTTACAGCGATTGCAAGGATTATCACAAATATATTAAAACCATCACATCTATTTGGCAGGAGACTGCTGTAACTACCATGCTAAAACAGATGTGCTAAATTGACCCCAGACAGCAGCCAAGCACCCACACAGTTCCTCACAGCCCCTTATCCCCTTTACCCCTTCCTCCCCCCACAGCCAAGCAGGACAGGGGAGAGAACAGGAAGACCAAAAGCAGCAAGAGTTACGCACTGAGATAACGACAGCTGAATAGCTGAAGGAAAGCAGAAAAAGAACCAAGATACACAAAGGCAATAGCTCATCACCTCTCCCAGTCTAGCCAGTCTTTGAGCAATGGCTACCCTGGAAGCCAAAACACTCAGCTTCTTTTTCCCAGTTTTACTGCTGAACATGATGCTACATGTTACGAAATATCTATTTGGCCAGTCTGGATCAGCTGTCCCAACTGTGTCCCCTCCCAAATTCTTAACCATCTCCAGCCTTCCTACCAGGGAAAACTGAAATAGTAAAGAGGGAAAGTTTGTTACCAACACTGTTTTAGCTAAAAGTCCAAATCACACCACCACAAAGGCTGCTATGAAGAAAGTTAACTCCATCTCAGCCAGACCTAGCGTAACAAAATTCCCTGTTTTCTTGTGAAACGACTCACTAAATATGTGTTATGAGGCAGCTACTACACCTGTAACCTAGCTTTTAAAAGAAATGTTGATAGTAACTCTAGTTTGAATCTCTGTCTCAAAACTAGGTGATGGAGGAGGCTGTGCAAGGGCTGTGCAAGGGAATATGAACCTGAAGGGTGTAAAGAAGGAGGTGAGGAGCGCACCCATATCCGAAAAATAAATTCACACGTATAGGTAAATTTAAATTTATTTACAGGATATAAGCTCCCCACCAATTTAAAGGTTTGGTATCGGTTGAGACAAAGATCAAGCTCATGCACTAGCACTTGACAAAAGAATGATAATCCAGATTATCATACACTCACCTCAATCAAGCCGGGGGTTCCCGTTCTCGTCTTGATTGTTCTCACTAAGGCACCATAAAAAGGGGGGATTCCTGTTCTCCCTTTTAACCTTGCCAGGGGGTACCTTTACCAGGTGGGGGTTCCCTTTCTCACCTGGTCAACCTTGCCTAGGGATCCCCTAGGCCAAGGAGGACACCTCCCCAGGCCACTGCCACAAGGTAACTCCAACATGGTCACTGCAAAGCCCACTTTTAAAACCTAGCCAATGATGACGTGGTCAATCATAGCCATCTCGGCTTCTCATTGGCTGCTGGCCAACTTCCTGGGTGTAACCGAGTCCTAACCAGCTAGACAAGTCTGGACTAGCCCAGGTAGGCAGATTCCAGGGAATCGGGGGTGAGAAGGCCCCTGCCACAAAGGGCACTGGTTTAATCATCACCACTTGTGTTTGCAGAGTTCAGTCTAGTAGATTGCATCTGAATAACTATAAGATCTATCCAGCTGGCAAGAAGGGCAGTAGTCTGAGAATCCTATTTGCCACTATGTGGGGAGTTGGTGAAACAGAGATCAGGATGGCTGTACAATGAACAGGAGCAAGAAATCAATTAAAATACAGAAAAATGGAAAATGATGCAGCAAAGGAAACAAAATATACTTTGCTAAGGAAACTGAATACCAGACATCTTATGGATCCACCATCCTTCAGATGACTTTTCAAATATAATCACAGAATCACAGAATGTTAGG